>NC_052019.1:58378015-58540515 GCF_015832195.1 Motacilla alba alba | reverse complement strand
ATAACTTGTTATGGATGATGTGAAGCTGCTTGTCATCATTACACTGAAAGGTCTTAGTACATTTTAATGAGTTAAGATGGTCACCATTTTTGGGGAACTTACAGTAATGTTTTGATCATCTAGAGAGGTAGAGGTTTACAAAATTGGTGTTAATAAATAAGCTTGTGAAAAGCATACATTTCAAAAGCTTTAGATCTCATGGGTTATGTGATTCCTTTTATGAGAGAAAAAGTGAAACTCCTCATTTAGTCTCCATATTTAACTGTGTTGGCAGATTTCAATTTGGGTGTGCCCATTTTTCATTGCTGCTTTCTCCAAAGATGTTTTAGTTTTAAATATGAAGAAATTACTGTTAAGTTTTTTTTTAACTCAGACCTAATATACTGAAGGGCTGTATGCAACTTTCTTTCAAGAAGGGGCAAGTTGAGAATATTCATTCAGTTTCTCTGGTGTTATTCTAGAGAGGTGTTATGTTTTAATAGATGTTGCAGGATTAAAATATGTAAAGTGTTTGTCAAACATGAGACTGAATGCAACAACTTCCAAGAAGAGCATTTACATCTTCTTCCATTCCACAAATTCTGTTGTACCTCAAGCTGCAAATCTAAATTAAGTAGTGGACTCAGGTGGAAAGTAGAACAGATAATAAGAACAATGAAACAAAATCTAATTTTAGAGATTCCATTATACGATTATTTGTTTGACTTTAATTCTTCACTAGCAGTAGCAATGCTATTTATTAGCTTGGTTTTTCAAAGTGTTGAGCCACTGTAGAACATCCAGTCTCAGAGATTGTTTGGCTCATCCAACAAAACCAAATGTTTATTTCAGGTTCTCGATTCACAGAGTTTTTCTTTTTAGGCTGAAGAAGATGGTTAGTGAGGTCAGCAGGGTTAAATGCAGGAGTATCCTAGGATTTTCTTACACTGAAAACATTTCTGGAGTTTGTTGCAGTCATGAAGGATGACTGTGGATCATATTAAACTATATGCTCAATTTCTCCTAGGAAAATGTTGGGATTAAGTGGAGAGCCTCAAAGCCTCAAGGGCAAAAAGTCTCTATAAAGAGAGCTGCCTTGAAATGTATCTCAGAGGTTTGATAATATATGTTGTTGTTGTTTCCAAAAGCTTTGTTCTTATGCTGAATCCTTTTGCTGAAGAGCTTCTTGCTCTTTCTGGGCACAAGGAAGGAAGCAGCAGTTTGAAGATGCTTACCCATTAATAAATGGATGGGTGGTTTCCTGCCTATAATGTGAAAAGCCAGGTCTTCATACCCCTCTTTTACTGGAAACACAGGGGTTTTGGAGAGAGGTAGTAGGTAGTTTTTTCAGTTTAAGGAAAAGACTTTAGGAAATAATTTAATTTTCATCTTCCACAGCCCATATCAGTGCTCAGACAGAAACATGACTAGCATATGCAAAGAGATGAAGAGTTTTTAGTGGGGAAAGGGCACAACGAAGTACATGGGTTCCATAAGGATTAAAATGAATTCCAGATGAAAATAGGCAAATGGAAATTTTTTAGTTGTTGTGTGCAGATCATTTTCATCTTTGGGACTCATTTCTTTTCTGGGCTTAGAGAAAAACAACAAGCTTACATATGATCATTGTGCAAATAGAGAAATAATTTCTAATTCTAACTTCAAAAATTCTGCAATAAGATGTTGAGAGAGACAACAGAAAAAATGATGACTGGAAATGTTGGGATTGTCATGAGACATCCATTTTGACGTGTGTGGTAGTTGAGAACAAAATGCACTTAATTCAGGGCTGTATCATAGGGAAAGAACTTCTTTTGGCAGTGGTAAAAGAGTTGTAAATGACAAAGAATGGAAGGTACAAAATTTCATTTCAGAAATGTTTGTCAACAGGGCTTTTTAAAGGTGGTGCTTGTGGAAAGAGGTTGACTTGAGTGGCAGGAGAGGAGAGTTGCAACTTAGTATAGACATGCTAAAGTGGTTGCCTCGGTGAAGGGCATAACTGAGAGAAATACAGCCAACACTGAGGTCTTTGAAGCCACTGCAAAGTGAGGAGAGGAAGAGAGGACACAAAGCCTTGCCTGAAACAGAAAAGGTTTATCAGTTTAGTGACAGTGACTCATCTTCAAAATGAAAAGGGGAGATCGAATGCCATCCCACAAATATAATAGAATTCTCAAATGAAATAGATTATGCCTAGGATGTTTTCCCCCCCTCAGTTGTACTCTATGATCAATTAGCTGTCATTGTAGAAATGACTTTAAAACAAACAAGCCCTCCCTCCTCCAACTTTAGTATACTTATTATTGCTATTATGTTGTCAAAAGGCCTCATCTTGCAGGAGCGAAGATGAATTTGCTGATTTGCTCAAACTGGTATTGGTAAATTGCCATATGCTCTGCTTCCTATGTGTAGACAGAGATATAATTACACAAAATCTTTGAAAGTGGAATTATGCTAAATTATTAAAGTGGCAGAGATGAAACTTGTGCTGGGAAGAAACATTGTGATTATAGTTAAATTACACTTTCTTTAACAGCTTAACAGAGAAAAATCATATTATGTTTTATTATTTTTGTAGCTAAAGCTAGCAGTGTATTTTTTCTGGATATTTTGAGCAGACAGTTGCTTATTCAATTGGTTTTTATCAGGGAGAGGAAGCAAAGTTTGATGTGTGCTTTATGTATTGTAGCATGGTAAAGCCAGGTTGTGTTGTTCTTTCCTTTCAGGAGCCTTGTGCCTTCATCTGCTTGATAGTTTTATCAGGATAATTTTATTGCATGAACCTCTTTGTAGGTTGTTTCCAGAAATAGGAGTTTTGTTGCTTTAATTTAAGGCAGATCCCTAAATAATTCTAACCTCTGCAGAAGGTCAGTCTTCACAGTAGAATTGCATCAGCAGCCCAGAGTGTTGCCAGTGCTGGTCAAAAATCCTATTTTTTCATACTCTTGGCTCGTGTAGATCATCAGAAGCATGCAAGGCATTCAGATGCAACCATTCAGGAACCAAAATCACAGTTTGATGCTTCTGTGTCCATGCTGGGGCCTGTGGTACACACAGGTTCACTGGTGCAGCTTTTCAGTGTGATATGTAAAGCTCGAGGAGGTAGAAGCTCAAAAACTGAGTGAGATTAAGATTTTCAGAGACTAAACAATCAGAATAACTCTACCAGTATAAGTAGGTGTTTAATTTTTACTGCTTCTGGAGTTTGCTGTTTAATGGTTTAGAATGATTACTTAGAAATCACATCCTATGCTGTTTTTTACTCCTGCTTTAACTAAAGATTTACTTAAAAAATAAACTGTGGGATAAGTGGACCTCAAAAAGAATTACAGATTACAATGGCAAAAAAAATATAATTGTGAAAAATTCCATTTTGTTATTGTTTTCTTTGATGTAGAATTAATTGTCATGCTGAACTACTGCCTGATATAGCCAAGTCCAGTACTGCAAAGAGAATCTGAAGTGATGAATCTGAAAGCAAATTGAAGTGTTGTGCAAAACAGAAGTGAGAGGAATCATTACAAAGTCATTTAATGATAACATTTACTTTTCTAAAGCTAAACATTGTGGCTGAGATTAACAAGAATAACAGTAATATGGCATGTATATGAATAGCTGAATGTGTAGTGGAGTTGGTAAAGTTTTCCATATGCTGTGGTACATATTGGCTTTGTGACCTTTCAAATGTTGCTGAAGTTGAAGGTTTTGGAGTTCTGTTAAAATATAACATGTGCACGCACACACACACACACACACATATATATGCATTTCAAAAAATCAATTGCATAATTAATTTAAAATCTCTTTAGGGCTATAATCTGACACGAATAGTCTTGACATGAAATGTTAGAAGGATCTAGTTACTGAAGTTGAGAAATATGAAGAACTGGACATTTTATTATTATATTATTATTATTTATTATATTAATTTTTTAATGCACATTTCCATATTAGCATTTCTCTTCATATGCTGGGTGATTTCCTGCTTCAACCTCTTACAGCCTAAAATAAAAACTAAAAAAAAAAGAACAAAACAAACAGACACATTATTTCAAGGCATGAGAATTCTTAATGTTCCCTGTTTATCTTATATATATTTAAAATTGCTGAATTAAATGAATGGTTTAGTACTGCTGATCCTTGGAATTCCTGCTTCTGAACTAGGTAATGGCTGTCAGGGTGCTACAGACAGAACTTTCAGATTTTTTTATTGCAACCTCACATTAGGTAGTACAGAATTCTACTGTTTATATTTGGTGAAATTAGTCTTTACTAAGAAGAGGAAAAATTTTTAAAGTATTTCAGATGTCTGATCCTTCCGGGAGTTCCAGCTGATGTTTAAAAATAAATATAGTGGGTTATCAGGAGCTGAAATATCTTTTTCTTATTATTAAAAGCAGACGTGTAACTATAAAAACAAGCAAACATGAAAACCTTAAACACACACTTATAGGTGTTGTTCTGTTAGTCTCAGGTTATGCCTGAATTATAAACACATTTTCATTTTGCAGTATGAATCCTACAATGTTTTATCATTCCAGTTAGTATTTATGTTTTAGATAATTGTGTATCTGTATCAACTGATTTACCCTGTGGAAAGCCGTGCTCTGGCTACAATACACCAGCCAGAATCTTCTTTGTTCCTATATCTTTTGCCTTGATATTCTAACAAAGTTCAAAACTTGGAGTGGAAACAGAGAGATTTCATTTGGTAGCATTTTAGCATCCCTTTTCCTCAAGGAGCTGAGACAGCAGAGAAGAGGGGAGATGTTTGAGTTCTGTCATTGCAGGTCAGGTGTTCTGGTTCAAGTTCAGGACTAGAATTTTTTGCTGTCCTAAGATTTGTGGGGTTTATTTTATAGCTGGTGAAGACCTCTTAGCAAAATGTGGATTTATCCTAGCTGAAGTTTAAATGTAGACAGAATTTTTTCAGTGGAACATTGGAGAAGTTTAAAGACAACAAAGAGGTAGCTGAATTAGTTTTTTAATATCCTGAGCGCCATAGCAATTGGTGTTTTCTGGCTGTATAGAAAAGTAATATATGCTAGAATTCAATCAATACCCTCCTCTTAATGAAAGGAGATAATTTTCAGAATATTCTTTTTGCATGAGCATATATTCTCTTAGCAGTGTTTGGTGCTGTCTGCTTTTTTTGTTTGCTATAATGTACATTTCCTGCTATGTGAACATGGCTTCATTTCAGGTTGTCTTTTTGATGCTTATCTACTTAATTGATTATATTGATTTTTAAGTTATTTTGATTTTTCAGTTATAATTCAAGTTTTTAATCATCCTATTCTGACAATTATGTTTAAAAACAAACCCATCTATTTTGGGTTCAAGTGGAAGGTGTGTCCCATACTTTTCCAGCCTGGATAGGTCTTTAGAGGCTTTTTTTCTGGATTTCTGACCAGTTGGGAGGTGGAGGCTTTGCATCATGTACAGACAACATTTCTTGTTTGTATCTTAAAGCCAGTTTTGGGTTTTTTTTCTGCCTGCCTGGATATATATGAGGCAAGAAGGGTCTAGTACATTTATTTTTCACCTCATGTGGGGCAACATGGACAGGAGTGAGGAAAAGAGGGGGAAGCTGCTCGGAAGCAGCAAGTGATGGGAAAACTCTCTTGCTGGTGGAGTGCTCTTCTACAGCTCTGTCTACACTACTGGAAAGATGTTAATGTATAGCATAAAAAAATGCATTAGCTGTTTATTTTACTGGTAAATCCTAGGCAAAACAAAGGCATCGGCATCTTTGTTGGAAGTGCATAGGCATCTGTGACTGATTACCCGGTTTAACCCCTCCTAGTGAAACAGCAGCACATATTCCATATGATAGATGCATCCAGTGCTGCTTCATTTACATCAGCTCTGCATCAGGTGTTCCCTAATGGGGCTTCTGTGGGTCCCCCTCACCAGTAGCCTTATGTGCTAAAGGAATCATAAAAATGGACAGAAAGCAGACTGCCTCCATTCTCAAATGTTGGTTTTCTTCAAAGTAGCAGTGGCCTAATTTTTTTTTTTTTTCAAATTGGCAATGTCTTCTAATTCCTGCAGCACACCTTGCTAGCAAGAAACAGCTACACAGATTGTACCTAAGTAGCTTTTCTTTCTTTGGCTTTGCTGTTCTTCTCTCATACTTCCCATTTGCAATCTGGAAATGTGGGCTCTAGTTGCTGTTCCTCTAAATTACAAATTATAGTCCACTGAAAAATGATAGAGCATGTCATTGAAACCAATACTTTCTTTACTGTTGTGTTGTCACATTTGAGTGAATTTTGTATGGTTATATTCTTAAATCCCCCAAACTTCCTGTGTTGCTGGATGGCTTATAGTCTAGTTTGATTCAACATTCTGATTTTTTTTCCCCCGAAACCAACCAACCAAACAAACAAACCCCAAACATATTCTGTTAGTATTAAAATTCCTAATGAAATCATAGAAAAATTCAGATTGGAAGGGACCTGAGTAAGTGACCTAGCTGAACCAGGATCAGCTGTGAGATCAATTGCCAAGGGCATTATCGAGTTAGGTGGATGGAACCTTTATGGGTGTCCCACTCCACTGCCTGGATGTCGTAATAGCTAACAAAAAATAAGTCCGACACTACTGGAACTTCTCTGTCTCAGTTCCTGTGTGTTCTTTCTGATCTTGCCACCACAAGCCACTCTGAAGAGTCAAACTCCCTCTTCTTGATGGTGTTGGCAGGTGCTATGAGGTCTTCCTGAAATCTTTGGGACACCGAGAGTGCTTTCCCTAGGTACTCACAGTTTGAAAGTCACTGTTCTCCCAGCTTCAAAAAAAAAAAAAAAAAGTATGTTTCTTTTAGCTTGATTACTGCAAAGGAGTATTTAGTGTAATTTGCAGTGTATTCATCACAACACGATGTGAGTAGTGGCCGTTAGCCCAGTGCAAACTGCGTGATTGCTGACATCCTCACAGTCTTAGCTCCCTGTCTTCCTCTTCCTATTGGATTTCTTTATGCTGTTAATGAGAGATGCAAAGCATGTAATGGCAGACTCATTCTCAGTGAATATGTGCTTTCTAATTTGCTGATTTGAGGAGCTCTTTCAAACAACAAAAACTGGAAATTATCTGAAAGCAAAACTCCTGTATGTAAAAACGCTTTTCAGGACACTGAAGGATTTATTTGTTCCATATACCTGTTCAAGAAAGCATTGCTTTTCCAGAATAAGGTCAAGATGACTCTCTGATCAGTATCTGGGAGGAGAAAAGGAATCTATTTTCAAACTTTTTTTTAGAACTCAATTGTTTTTTTGAGAGAACAATATCTGTGGAGTATCGATCGCCTGTGTCCAGTAGTTAGTCAAAGGCTATCTCCTTTGACTAACCCCTTAGTGCGGTGTCATCCTCCTTCATGTGATAGATTGTTACAATCTCAGCCAGTGTAATTACACACTAGCCAAGTGGGTCATTTATTTCTGTACCTTCACCATTTACCAAAAATCTCCTTTATCTTTGGGAGCCAGCTCTTCCTTTTGCAGTAAAAGCAAAATAACGGCACATAAAACATTAGAGTCTAAAACTGGGGTCTTGAAAAATAACTGTAAGACTAACTTTAAAAAACTGTTCTACCTTTTATGAACACCTAGTACACTTTTTATCTGTCTTTTTTCCTGATGTCCTAGAGAACAAAACACACAAAGCAAATTCATTGTTTTTCATGTGCCCGGTAAACGCTATTTTTTATTTGTGAATGTTTTAGCTCTTTCTTTTTTTTTTTTTTCTATTTTATCTGTTAACAGTAGATGCTTTCACTTGCATGAGGACTGTCTCCCAACCCCTCCCCCGCATCAGCTCTTAATTTATGAAGTGCAAAAGCTCGTGGAAGCACTGCTACTTTTTACTGATGACAATGAGTGAAGGTATTAGATATGTCTTTTTGAACACTGTTGGCATAGAAAGAAAAGAGTTTTGTTTCAACTTACATGAAATTATAGATTAAGTATGAAACCTGTGATTGTATATTTATTTACATGCCAGGAAGGAAAAAAACCTCTGTAACCACTTTCATTATGTTTCCTTAGGACTGTTTTTAAGAGGAAGATCAGTAACCTAATATTGTTAGTGTCTAGTTCTGTTTAAAAAGGGCACATATTCTTGTTAAGGTGAGCATAAAATAGAAGTATTTTGATCTTGACCATGTTACTTTGTTGCACCAGTGTGAGTGATTTCTCCTTGGGCCCAGCCCTAAAGCCACATGACAGTCAAAGACTTGACTGAACACACGCATATTCATTTTCACTGGCTGTGTACCTTACCCCCAGTTTTTCCTGTTGTTACCATATTTCCTAAAGTACTAAAATATAACCAAAGTAATCACTAACCAGTAAAGGAATCTAGAGACTTTTTTCCTTTGTAACTTTAAAAGTTTCAGCAAAATGGAATCTGGGTTTTAAACTAAACAGAAAACATGTATGAATTTTAGATTCTTCTATTAATATTAAACTCTCAGGACTTTTTATTATTGCCACTTTTTGGTTTATATTTATTGCTTTTGGTGTCCCTATATATTTTTCAGAATATGTCAAGGTACTAAATCTCTCTAGTCTGGCATGGAAGCCAGTTTATGTATGTTTATATTTGAACCCTGTGCTGAGACAGCTTTGTGACCTACAACCTCATTCTAATCTCAAATGTATGACTTGCATCTCAAACTCCAGCATATTAGCTAGGAGTTTAAGGGTAAATGGATTTCAAATACCTGAGTTTATGCTGCCGTTAAGTGGTTTTTTCTTGTTGTTTTTGTTTTATTTTGTGGTTTTGTTGGGGTTCTTTTTGTTTATTTGTTTTTTTTCTTGTTTTTTTTCTTTATTAAAAAATGCTTTTAGGAAAAGGATTTGCTGGCTTCTGTTAAGTCACTGATGGAGCCCTTTTTCATATGCTCTCTACAGAGCTCTGTTCTGGGATTTAGTGTAATCTACTACATTTTTGTGCATATTTGCTATATTTTTGAGCCACCTGTAGAAAAAAGCAAAACTAAAACCTAAAACTAAATATCCCACCTCCTGCTCCCCAGATTAGGTTTCTGTAGCAGTGTGCGTGCAAATATGTGCAGATAAGTAGCAATTTATTTCAGACCCTGCTTTTTGCTCTTGGCCTTCCTATCTCTAATTCCTTCTATTTGGGAGCGTGTCCCCCAGGAGGTTCTCTGTCTTTGTGTGCTCAAGGTTGTCTAAGAGCCTTCTCTAAGGGAATAAAACCAGCAATTTTTAAAGTGTGTTGGGTAGGTTACATCTATGAAAATATGCTAATAATGACAGGTGTGACTGCTTACTTTCTTCAACACCCCTAATGTCTAGACTGTTTAGGCATCTAAAAATGATCTGAAGTGTTAAAAGGAAAATGGATTGTCATAAAAGAACAAAGAGATGTTGCTAGAGTACTGTTTCTGCTCTTTTGAAACTCATCCTCAATAGTTCTCTTTAAAGTTTTTACTTAAATGCGTAAGGGAGAACTTTTCCATCCACAAGATTTGTTCCAGAATATTGTTTCAAAAGACAATAACCAGTACTACAGAAATGGAGGTGATGAGAAACATGGAGGAGAAATGAGAGAAAGATGGGTCCCATTCAGCAAAACACCAAGAGATATTTCTTCCTAATTAATTATGACTCAAGTAATAATATTTTTTTAAGGATGGTGAGCAAACGCATGATCTTGGTGATAGTTCAGGATTTATTAGAGGGGCAAGATGAGGCAGATCAATGATGTTGAAGAAGGTTTCAGTTATCAGTGGTCTTATTTTTGGATGGTATTTTGCTTTAATCACTTACTCAGTGTTTGTTCAGGATGTAGTCTAAACAATTGCATAGGTACTAATTAAAAATGTAGGTTCCTAAATATCAAACCATCTTTGATTCCTGTGGAGAAACTACAAACATATTTTCTTCAAGGATAAAGGAGTATTTATTCCAAAATGCTCCCCAAAAGATGTTTATTTGTTTGGGTAAACAGAGCATTTTCTGTAGCATAGGCACAGGCAAAATTATTTATGATCTAAATAATAATTTCTTTATTTAGGCTTTGTTGTACTGTTTAGTGTATTCTGATAACCTTGCAATAGGATAACACTGACAACTGCTATTTCTTACAGGACTCTTTAATATGGCTTAATGAGTCTTTTGAGAATTTTTACAATATGAAATCAGCATGTTGCATTTTTAAGTCGAGTTTCAAGTTACACTGTGCACAATATTCTGTTATTTATTGTGTCTGTAGTCAGAATACACACTATGCATGTGCTTTACAGTGCAATAATTAGCATATAATTTTCAACGTTTCAATGAACTTTTGTCATAAAATTTAAGGAGATTTTAATTGCTAGTAATCAGGATTGCATGTTAATAGGCTGTAGATAATTAGGAAACCATTTGCATTTCTCTTCTCACAAATTTTCTTAGTATTTGGACACTCACTCAATACATAACTTTATCTCAGGAGGGTTGAATAATCCTATTTAGGCATAGTGATAATAGATACAATTTTTTTCCTTAAGGTTTCCTTTCGATTTTAGTCATTTGGAAATGATTATACCTTTGATTGGTGAGATTTAATGATCCTGGATGTACACTATTTCCTCTCTGACTTCTAATAGGCTAGAGTAGACTCAGTTGTTTACACTGACTGTAAAATTTGCATCCTTCTCTGGTAGTGAAGATTGTTCTGTTTCAACAGCACCAAATGTTGGGGAAGATATTAAATAAATTGGTATCTGCCCAGGAAAGTTCTATTTCTGACACATTTCTGGATGTAGTGCTAAAAGGCTGGCCTGTCCACACCCTTTTTCATGTCTGGGGTACACAAAAGAAATACTTTTTTGTCTTTTTTTGTGTCTGAAATGGTTTAAATAGCAGAAGGAGTGTGTAATATTGTCACCTCTTGATTTATTACGGTGTTTTGGATAAAGATGTATTGGTAGAAGTTGTGCATATTTATGAAGCTAGGGGTAAAGATATAAAATTGGAATAATTAAGGCAGCTGTTTGTTTGTTGTAAGGCAAACAGAGAGAGATGTAATGGTTTTAATGTTCCTGAAGGAAAAAAGTAATAGTCCATTACAAGGTTGGCGGTTTTAATAGCACCTGGATTCATTAGCAGTAGATGGGGCAGCAGCCACCTCCTGAGGTTTTATATGAAATGTTTAAAGTGGCTATGGAAAATTGATCATACGATTTTCATACAAAGGAGAACAGTACAGTAAATTGTTAAAAAAATTACTTTGTGCACAGTATCAAGAATTTTAAATGAAGGACTGAAGTGGCTCAGTATGTGATGGCTGTCAGTGTGTTGTACTGCACATTGTGTGTTGCGCAAGTCAAACTGGGAGAACAATTAAAAGGTTAATGACAGAAATACGTGAAATTTTAGCATTAGGCTTCCACAGAAATTACATATAATTCTTCTGTTTTATAAATCAATTGCTGGTGTCATTCTGTTATTAAAAAATTATGACTAACTGCCATAATGGTGTGTATATGTAGTTTGATTGGACAATGGCAAAATTACATTTTAGAGTAAGAACTATAATCAAGTGAAATCAGATAGCTTTCCCTTCCGTGGTACAGATGTCTTAGCATTTCCTACCTTTTATTTTTTGTCCCATACAACAGAAAGTCTGTATTAGTTTGGCTACAGTGTTCTAGTAGGACAACAGAAGTTTGAGATGGAAGGAGCTTTCCTGCATGTGTGTGTATCTCGTTTCGCCTTTTAAAACTAGACCAAGTATCTGTCTGGTGAGACTTGTGTGAAGGATTAAAAGAAAAAGAGAGAAAAGAAAAACTTGGAAGGAGAAATGCTGAGACTATCTTACCAGCACTGAATTAGCTTTCTTTCCAGGTTTCCTTCTGTTCCCCTTTATTTGTCCATTCAGGTCAGGGAAAGAGGGGGCTCTTTGTCGTAAAATGTTTCCAGTGTGGGGTTTATTCTGATCTATTTCAAGCCATTCTCTCTTTAGGTCAAAACACTAGGAAATTTGATGTTAGTTGAAGTAAGTCAATCTGGTAGCTCTGCAAGGTATTCAGAATATTTTATGGAGAAAGTGGATTGGATTTACATGCATTACAATTATATTATGGTTACTTCAAAGCATTACTTTAGCAGTACAGAGTTTATTCCAAAAGACAATCATCTGATCATTGATACCACCACAGCCTTGAAAGATCAACCACAAGCCTCAGTGAGGGTAGCAAATTTCTACAGATTGCAAGGGTTTTTTTGGTGCAAAAGACAAAAAAAGAAGCATCTTGCTCATCTAATTAAGCATACAGGTTTTGTACTTTTGGAATAGAATTTTTTTATTTTGACATAGGTTGTTTTTTTTTTCCTGCTAGCATGTCAAGGAGGATTGATTTGACTGTTTTGAACAGAACTTTTTTAATGTAATTTTTTATTTTTTGCAGGAAGTGGTAATTTTTCAAAAATCTGATTCCATTCTAGAAATTTCTGGAATTTTTTTAAATAATAAGAAAAAAATTACTTTGGTTTCTGCCAATTTTAAGTAATGAGTGGTTGCAAGAGAATTCTTTCCAGTCATTTATTCAGCATTCCAGTTACCTTCTGTGACAGCAGGCAAAATATGAAGATCTATTTTGTATCCCAAACAGCTTGCAAATGAAGTTAAAACAGATCAGAGAATAATTGAGGCCCACATTAGGTACACAGTTCATGCAGCTGTGATATATGTACATTTTAAAGCATTAACTTTTTTTTTTTTTTGCCTTTTCTGCTTTGGCCAATTGTTCTTGCTAGTTTATGAAAGCCTGAAAAACAGTCCTGCTTAGGGATGAATTGCTCAATGAAACTATTTCTGTGTTTTGTATCAGTCTTGAGAGGAATATGTGAAGATAACTTAGAAGTAAATGAATGACAATTTAAAAAAAATATTTTACAGTAATAATCAAAGGATGTGTTTATGTCCATTCTTATTTCAAGCTTTTAATAAAAAGTGTTTGGGACTTGTCAGTATTCTTTTGAACTCATCACAAACTGATCTGAAAGCTTATATTTCTGGCAAATCTCAAATATTGTCTCCCCTCCTTGCCCTGAGGGTTTTTTTATTACTTGTGAACAGTCTAGTGGAGGAGCAGGATTTACACTCAATTTCTCTTCACTAGATCTGTGTATTCCATCTATATGTGGACTGTACTGTGACTACTGAAATGTTTTTCCAAACTATTAAATAAGAGCCTCAGAAATGTTGCCTGTATGTAACCTCTTACCTATAGGCCCTTGCCCGTCACACAATTCCTATTAGCTGGGGTGAGACAGTGATTAGAAGAGAGATAATTGAGCCTCTCCAGTCTGCAGTGAGTGCAGCTGTTGCTGATGTTCTTGTCCTTTGCCCATCATACCTTTCCCCTGCAAGAGCAGAGGTGGTCTGCTGCATGTTGAGCAGATGTTTCTCCTTTGCATAGTTATCTTTGGAGTGCCTTTATATACAGAAATCAGATTGCACTGCTACTGTCACTTTTATCTGATGAGAGGAAATCCCAGACGAATGAAGCTGGTTTTCTTTTCAGGCAGCTAGGCAATGTTGCTCAGGGGCATGTTCTCTTTCTTTGCTTCTGTTGCTGCTCACTGTAAACTTTTTCTTTCTGGCATGTTTCTTCTTTAATCCCTCTTTCCCTCTTTGACCCATATCCTTAATCCCATTGGGTTTCTTTTGAACTTGGTTATTTCTTAGTCTTCTGATACATCTGTCTGCTGTAGCTATGAATCGTTTGCCAACACCACATTTTCGTCATATTCCCTGAATGTCTTTTTCCTCCCACAGTTCGTATTAGAGTACTTGAAGAGGTACAGGGAAACTTCCTGGGACTGGTCATTCTTCAAACTCTGTGATACTGTGTCATTCTTTGATTCATTTCTTCTTTTACTTCTTATCTTCTCCTATTTTTAGTGTTCCCTTTCCTTTTTTATTTGTTCAACTTTCTTGTGCCATTAATCATTATTCTCTCAACAAGTAGAAAACTGTAACTGAGAGTATCTGAGATGATAGAAATAATGTGGTTCTGTATGTTAAAAATCACCAAATACACTCACTTAGTATGTCCATTTTTTATATGTTTGAAATTATTTATTTCTCTATTGTAACAAAATAAGATTTCTTTCTTCCCTGATTTTTCTGGCAAGCTCTCATAAAAACAACAGTTTATTACATCTTGTAAAATCTTTCTATGCAAATAGCCATCATTTTTTTTTTTTCTGGCACCTCCTATTTTCTCTTGAAAATTATGATTTGCACATGTGTAATTAGAGGGGAAAAAAATGCAAGCATGGTATTTTTGAGACTGCGTTATCTTGGTGTCACTATAGAGCGCGACACGGTGCAAAGCACCGAGCCTCCATTAGAAGGCTGTATAAGAGAGTTTATTATAGCAACATGTTGCTTTTATAGTTATTCAGGATATTTACATTTACTCAACAGACACATCGCCCATTGGTCATAAGAAAGAAACAAAGTTCTCAATAGGTGAACAAGGAGCCATGTCATTCTGTGAGCCAGCTAAAGTCCGTATCTTTTAACTTTCTCTCTTTCATCACGTTGTCATAGTGACAGCCTTGGTGTCTTCCTCAGGAGAGATACGGGGCTTTCCTTATCTTCAGAAAGCTTTCACTGGCTCACAGGAGCAGCATGAAAGTGTCTTTCCTACATCTTTGTGACATAGGAGTTTGCTTGCTGGTGCCATTTTCAGCTGAGTTTTCCCTCTGTGTGGTTTTCAGGGCAGCTAGGGTAATGATGAGAGACGGAGAAATTTTGACTCCGTGTTTCATAAGGTTGGTTTATTATATTATGATATATATTATATTAAAAATGCTACCCTAAAACTATACTAAAAGAACAAAGAGAAAGATGTGTTAGAAGGCAAGACAGGAATAGAATGGAATGTATAACAAAGTCTTGTGACTCCCAGAGAGTCTAACTCAACTGCATCCTTGATTGGTTATTAAGTAGAAACACCTAACGTGGACCAATCAAGGATGCACCTGTTGTATTCTACACTAGTAAATAATCATTGTTTACATTTTGAAGCTGAGGCCTCTCAGCTTCTCAAGAGAAGAAAATCCTAACAAAAGGGTTTTTTATGAAATATCATGACTACACTACTGGGTGTTTTCAAAGATGATTGTAAATGCAGTCTGGTGCTCTGGACTGTAGAGATGAGTCCATTTGAAGAATAGTGGTTTTGTTATTGAAAGTAACAGTAACATTATTTCAATGTTGTTTGTTATTCAATAATTTTCAATAATTTGATAATATTGAATTTTGTTAGTTAACTCTCTTGTTACCCACACATGTGAAGAACTGATCAAACCCTAAATAGACATTCAGGATAAAAGCCTGAGTACAAACCAAAAGTTGTTGGTTGAGTTGTACTTTTCTTAGATATTGTCAGAGTGGCTCCTTTGTTCATGTAAAGTTGACTACAGCAGTGTTCCCCAAAAGAGAATTTCTTCAGGAGCTGAGTGCTGCATTCAGGAGAGTGGGCAATTGAGTGATGTGTGGTCTTCTGCTGTTCATGAAAGGGATGCCTTTGCACAATATAAATGCCCTTGAATTTTCTATTACTAAGTTAATACAAACTGCTTTGACTGTGCAATAGAGGCTGATTAATGTTCTCCCTGTAGATATAGAGTTGTCATGTCAGTCTCCCTAGCACTGCTACTTATTTTTAGAAATATTCTCCTATTCTCATGCCCAAACACATTTTTCCTTCCATTTCCACCTTTTAACTTGCAAACATATAAACATTCTCCATAGGTTTCCTTTCTAATAAATTTAAGGATGAAATTCCAGTTCAAGCGCCTCTGACCTTCTACTTGCATACCTTCAACTAACCACCAGTCATGAAAACAACCCCAACAGTTAAAAACAGTGTAGCCTCTGTGCACGCCCAGGATCTCTTCTCAGAGTTTTAGTTGATTTGGTCTTGCTTTTTAAATTTTCCATTACACATATAGCTACTCTTGTTAGAATTTTTTAACTGGTGAACAGCAGTAGAAAGACTTGAATGTTAGAATGCTGAGGACAAAAGTGAAAGTGGTCCAAAATTGAGACTGGCAGTAAAATTTTGCAAAAAAAAGTCAGAAATATCATGGAGTTTAGGTAACCTTCTTGCTGGCTTCTTTATTTTTTTGCTTATTTATATACCATGAAAAGATATCAGCAACATATTTTAGTAAGCTTAAAAAGAAAATATTGTAGTTTTGGGTTTTTTGTGACTGAATTTGTCACAAAACTTTGTGGGAAAAAGGGACTGCAATCAGCAGTGTTGCTTGAGGTTAGTTCTTAGCAATCTAGGACTTGTTATTTTGAAAGATCAACAATGTTAGATGTTTTGGGATGGTTATCCTGAGAGAACAAAATGTATTACTTTCGTTCCACTGTTTTAAATAGTTACAGTGTCAGGGTTTCTTTAAATGAATGAAGTTTATACAGGACATGCCATCTATACTATGACTGAATAAACACGGATTCCAACCTTTATTCATGAAAGGCGGTAATCTCGGACTAATGCCACGCTTAACTCTGTACTTTCAAAATGATTTGCCTGATCTGATAAATTATGCAGTCTTTTATTTTGACCTTGTAACCTTGTAGAGTTTACTCAAACTGACTCCACAGTATTTGCCACATTAGCAGTATAATGGCTGTAACCGGTTCTTGTGCTACAGTTCATTCTGCAGCAAAAAGTAAACAGTGGGCCCTGAAAATTTATTGATTCAATTACAAGACATACACATACAAACTTTTCAAACACCATTTGAAAAGTGTTTTTGGGATTAAGTCATTACATGTCTTCTGTTTGGTCAAAAATCTGAAATATATAAACAAGGAAGCAAGCAAGCACTGAGAAATATAAACTGCTGTTTTTACTGTATGTAGAATGTGCTGTTAGACATCAATCTAAGAGCTGTTTAGGTCGAAGAACAAGGCAGACATTGAACTGCCATGCCTTTTTCCCTGATCAAGGTAACTTTTGCCCTCAGTTGCTCCTGCAAGTTTGTTATAATTTATTACGTAAATTATTTTTATGGGAGATTTTTTTTTTGTGCAAAAAATCTAGGCTTTGCAGGTTTATTTATTTTTTTTCAACAGAACTGATGACAATACAAATTATTCTTCTTCAAAGAGTAGAAGGCAACCCTTCAAAGAGAAAAAAATAGTAAATTGGCTGGAGCACACTGTCATGACATGACATCATTAATTTGTTTCATACTGTGTGGCCAATTTTTGTTTCAGGTAACTGTACTTTTAAATCTGACGTGTTTTTATGTTACACCGGAATATCTGGTCCCTATATATGCTCAGGCTGAGGAGCAGGGCTGTTTTGATACCATTTAAAGACAAAACACAAACATAATTATCTTTAGTTTATCTCCTATTGTACTGACTTTGAGATTATACTACAGGCAAGGTAAATGCTGCACAACTTCTATTAAGCAGATTACCCAAAGACATGTTATTAAATATATGTGTAATTGGGAGTGATTTAATATATTAAGAAATCATCTCAGAGCCTACTAAAGATTTAGGGTGCTAGTCAAAGGGAAAATATGCAAAAAATGTTAAGAAATAAAAACCAGCTCAAAACTAAAATGGAATGTTTTCCATACTTCTACTTCTTTTGTCTTTTGCACACCATCTTTTGTTTTAGTTTCCCTTTTTTCAGTCAGGTGCATGTATTAAAAAATATTCATTTCTTCATCTTTGAGGTGCTATTTGCATTTGTTCTAGCTAATGCAAACAGGACAGTTTCTTGGAATTGCATTTGAGAAATGAAGGGAAAATACCCAATTTAGGTTAGTGCTTTGTGCTTTGAAGACACTCTTATGAATTCAGCAAATGGAGAAGGAAGACATAAAAAAGGTTGATTATTTCTCAGAGTTGAATTAAAATATATTTACACTACATAATGCAGTTCTCACTATTTGGTCTGTAATTTGACTCTGCTTTTTAGCACTGAAGAGAGTTTTCTGTTCTTATTTCCTTGGATTTGTTCTTTGGGTGCTGTAGTCAAGGTAGATGATGTTGCCGCAGATTCAAGTGCAGCTCTGGCGGAATGGCTGAAGTTGCTGTATGGAGGAGTGTGACAGCCATGACTAATTAGAACAATACTATTTCTGAGGTAATTAGGAAACTGGAGAGGGGAAAAGGAGTGGAACATGGGACTTCTGGTGTCTGATAAGCCCATGTGTGGGCATCAAATGACCTACTAAAGCCCAAACAGAAAAGTAGTCAATGGCAGCATAAATACCATGTCTCTACACTCTACACTGAGTAGCCTTGGCTACTCAGGTCCACAGTGAAATTTTAGGTCTTGAAAAGAAAAGGCAAGAAAAGTGGGAAGAAGTGTGTAAAAGCATTCCCTTCTTTGTGGAAAGGGACCTGAAGTTGGTGAAAAATGGGATATGAAAATAACAGAGCTCTAGAACCAAGAGCTGCAGCTGATGAAGCAATGGCTTCAGAAAAAGATGCGGTGAGGGATACCTATATCCAACTGTCAGTGAAGAAAAAGGAGAAGGATAATAATCTACATTTGGACATATAAATAATAAATATGAATACTAAATTGTTCTAGTTATGCAGATATATATTGTGTGTATCAGCCTCAAGATGCAGCTGTGAGCTTTCATGTGATAAGGCTTCAGAGTATTTTGCCATATAAGTGATTTTTTGTATAGTTTTTGCTGAATTGCATAGTGGCTGTGTATACGTGTTGGTGATACTGTTGGGAACTCCATTAGGACTGAATTTCTCAGTGATTGTCAGATGGGCTTAATAAGGATGTTGGCCTTTCAAAGTGTATGGTAGAAGGGCTACAGCAGATCAGCTGCAGTTCTGAAATTCTGAGTATCACACAGGCTTGTCTGGCCTGCATTGGCCCTTGGGAAGAAAATTGCTGTACAAATTTGTTTTAAAAAATGCAACCTGCAAACATCAGGATGGCTGCAGGCAACTGCTGCCTTGTACAGGCAGCAAGTGTTCTATAATAAAATTTACTCAACCAGAAGCTTATCTTCTTTTGTAAAGCTGATTTGTTTTTTGGTGATGATTTCTATAAAACCTAAAATACCTGTGCTTTTCTAGCTAATACCTAATTTCTATTATTTTACACTGTCTGCACACTGTGGAGATTGAAGGACAAGTGTCACAAGTGTACTTCCACTGGGGAGGCAGTACCAGAGTGTGAGATAAATCAGGGGTGAGCCTTAATCTCTGGTTGTTCTGAAAAGCGTGGTGTGTGATGAGTGTCTTTAGCTGTGCTGTCATCCAGCAGAACAGCAGAAGCTACTGGATCTCTCTGTCAGAAGGATGTGACTCTGTTAGGATTAGATGAAAGAAATGGTGGACAGAAGGTTTGAAAGTGAGAAAGGTACTGGGAATTAAGAACTGGTCAACTTTGTGGCATAGTATTCTTCCTGACCCAAGGATAATATTAGTCACTGAATTTATATTAACCAAATAAAAAATATTAACTGAATTTTTCACTTTGTTGCATGCTGATACCAAAGACTAGATGTTTTGGTAATAGGAATTTCTTTGATATTTCACAATGTATATAAATATAAACAATCAAATATAATTTTGTATAAATAGATTTATTTAGATATTTTTATAAAGGCTTTTGTGTACTTAAAAGCTGTGTAAACCTCAAAATTTAAACCACGTTTCATACTCTTTTTGTTCCTCATTGATGCAGAAAAGAGAAGTCCAGAGCAATAAGGTCTGAGGGTTTCTTGGTTTGCTAGATCTTTCCTAGAGTTCATCATTGATTCCATATGTGTATCAACTGTCCAGCCTTCACGGTGAATGGTACCTTTTATCTTTAGGAAATCTTTAAGCAATTTAACTTTGCTCAGCTTATTGTTCAGTGATAAGGAAGTAACATAAGGAAAGTAATTTAAAATATTGTTTTGTGTAAAAGAAATTGAACTACTTATTCATCCACTATATAAATGTAGCTGTATGTATTACTATTAATTCAATATCGTTGACTTTGATTGACATAAGTGGTTACTATCAGCATAGTTTAATCTTGAGATAAATGGTTTTATCAAGAAACAAAATACTGATTTTCTTAATAAGAAACAAAGGGGGTATGATTCATTTTTGTTATTTCTAGTGTGCTTAGAGCACAAAAGTAACAGGTTCAGCAGAGGACTAGTCAAAAACATCACAGGTACTTCATATCATTTTCTTGCAACCTTAGCACTTCACCATGAACATTATAAATGACTGATTCTGCTTTAGATTCTGACTTACTTTAGAATGATGTATGAAATAATATGTGTTTTGCATGTCCTGTTTGTAATGATAAAGGTCATATAGTATCATTTACATAATCTCCAGCCAGAAATGAACTCCAGCAATATCTTCTGTATAACATATACATTAACTGAGGTTTAAAACTCTCATTATTCATGAAAGTTAATTTTACAGTGGGTGTGAATGATCTATCTTATGGCTGCTTTTTTGATCATTCTATAAAATAATATGAAGCAAAGCCTGCACAAATAGCAGGAAAACCAGTAAAGAGTGATGCATTTGCTTGACTCTGTGTATACCCGATTGGATCTTGATTGATGGCAATCATTTGTCTTTGTCAAAAAAAGGAGAAAAATTCAGACATTGAAATAAGAGTGCTATCAAACTTTCTACAATGGCAGAAAGATTCTATTAATGTAGCCTGAGAGTATTAACTGTCTCTGCTAGAAAATGATAAAGAATGTTAATTTTTTTTCTTGAGCATGTTTAAGTGTAAACTGCATTATTTTGTCAATGTGGGAGGACTGAAAGGGGCATGCTACGGATTTATGGCATGCTGGAATTGGAATTTAAAAAAAGAGAGTAAATTACAAAAAATAGAGAAACAAAAAGCCAAATGAAAGAGTCTGATCCTTCTGATTATGATTTTGCAACAAAACAATAAAAGTTTAAGTAGGACAGTGTCGTAAAATCCTTAATGCTGCATTCCTATTGATA
This sequence comes from Motacilla alba alba, assembly GCF_015832195.1. Taxonomy (NCBI): domain Eukaryota; kingdom Metazoa; phylum Chordata; class Aves; order Passeriformes; family Motacillidae; genus Motacilla; species Motacilla alba. Next base: position 58,519,530 of record NC_052019.1, on the reverse strand, counting down.
TTGAAGCTTTGAAGACTAACTTCAAAGGAGGGTGAACAAGAGCAAAAAATAGATATAAAATAAACAAAGAAAAATTGACAAGCTTGGTTTTAGAAGTCCTTTTGTATGTCACATCTAGGAATATTGACCCGTTACTTGAATGGGCTTTAAGGCAACTTCCTTATTAATGATACTTAGAAACACAAAGCATATGGCTCTGGGTAATAGTGTATTAAAGGGAGGGAAACACTGTTACACTGTACAATAATGCTTGCAAAGCAAGAATACAGTTTCTTTTAAAGTAAATTAATATATAATTTTTAATGAATATATATAAATAAACAAAAAAGAATTGAAAACATTGAAATCCCAAAGAGTTATCCACTGGATTTATTTTATGCCGTTAGTATTTGTGGGGTTTGTTATACATCTGTAATGTTCTCTGGTTCTAACTAGTTGTGTTAAAATTTGATTACTGAAACAATATTTTCAAAATTATGAGCATACCAAATAATCTGCATGAACACCCTGCCTACCCTAGGAAGGCAAATATTTTTGTTCTTGAACTTCCAAAGAATAAGAAAACTGCAGGATTTAACCTGAGTGTTTACTAGTCCTTGATGCACCTTTTAAAATAAATATTTGAGGGATTGCCATTTTAAGGACAGATTAAAGAAAGGCCATATCAAAACTGTGAACCAGGGAATACAGTTTTATCCAATACCCACACTAATGTGCTTTGTGGCCCTCGTCATTCATTTTAAAAGGTTTTTATGTTAGGTTGGTTTGGGGTTTTTCGTATTTCTGCATTGTGCTTCTAAAACACTGTCTAGCTTTGCCATACTGTAGTGTGTGTCAGATTAAGGCAGCAGGCTCCTGATTCAAACATTAAAATGCAGCATAAGCAGTGTTACTTGTCCTTGCTTAAAGAACCTTGTAGGGACATCATTAAAAAGCATTAATTCGTTAACTCCCATGAAGCCTTTGCTACTGCTGCTGAAGATGCTAAGATGTGATTTTAGCTGAGTGATAGTATATTTATTTTAAATATTTTTTTAGTGGTAAGGTTTGTGAGACATGACTTGTATGATTGAGATTGTTGCTGTTTTAAGGAGCAGCTGCAAGATTACTTCATTGCAGGGAAATTTTGGAAGTGGAAACGCTGTGTTCAGTATTCACATGCACACAGTATTTACCCCTTCTCTTCTGAAAAATAACAAAGGAGCACCAGACTAATATTGTAGGACAGGACTAAGATTATGAGGTCCAATTTTCAGGGAGCAATAGAAACAGGATCACTTATATCACATTGTCTTAATACAGACATTATAGAAGAAATATTCCTCTCCCCAGCTTGCTTTCTGTTATTGTCTGACTGCATTTTCTGTCCTCATTAATTCTTTATCAAATTTCTTTTCTGACCTTCTATTACTTTTCCCAGGTTTTTGACCAGGCAGACTTGGGTTTTGCCCCCCTTTCTCTACTCTGGCTCTTATCCAGCTGATTCCCAACGCTATCCTATTTTCTCTGCTTGATCCCCAGCAGATGGATAATCCCTCCCCTCTCACATGTTTATCTCCCATGACTTCCACATCAAGATGCTTTCTTTGGTGCTTCATAGGCTTTTTGCCTCTGCTGTATCTGGTGAAATAATTTTCTTCTTTGTGCTGCTTATGTTGTTGGTGAGATAGCGCTGAAGAAAGATAACTGCAACTTTCTTTGTCTGGATTTTTCTGAAGTAGCCACTTCAGAGACTTTTTTTTCAGAGAGAGGGAGAGAGAGAATATTTCAGAGAGATACCTTTTTTTCTTCCTATTGTTATTACTATTTATTTGTAGTAGATAAAATTTGGACAGGAGGAGTTTTCTTGCTTGGTCTTTGGGATTAGTGCCTGTTTGTTGTGGATGGAACCCAAGACTGTTCTTGGTGGGTTTGATGCACTTGAGGTCACAGTCTGGGTGTGATGGGGGCAGCCTGAGAGGCACAACCCAGGGAAAGATGGGCAGCATCTTCAAAGGTGTTTTGCATCAGCAAACACCTACTGATTGTACGCAGACTGTGGCCTTCCAATGCCTTTAGCAGGGCCATTTTTGGCAGCTTTGTACAGCAACAATCAAACAAATACTTTGGACAACAGCTTCTATGTGGAAAAATTAACTGAACTGAAGTTCTCTTAACATAGCTGACTTTGACTTGACAAATTTTATTACCAGTTATTACAATATAGTAAAGAGAAATTAGTATTTCTCCTCCAAATCCTGTGCATTGTGCTTGTATAATCATTGTGATGATTGCAAGTCTGTCTCTGTTCCCCTCACTGCCCCCTTCCCTCATGGGAAATTTTTGGGGAAAATACCATCTTGCAGCGATTAGTATTGAAGATTGGTTACTTCTATCAGATGGTTTGGTAAGTCATCTGTAGCTATTGCTGTGATTTGCTGCTTGCCCATATAGCTTCACACATGTATTTCATTTCCAAAGTTAAGCAAAGTTATTCCCTATAAAGAGGGTGAAAGTCTAGATGAAAGCCATCCCTTTTGTGAAAGCCATATTCACTATCCCTCTTAGTGACTGGTAAAGCAAAGTAAATTTTAATGGTGCATGATACTGAAAATGAATCCTGTGACCTTGAGAAGTTCTATCAGAAGATGAAGTTTTATTTTAATCCTTTTGCCATTGTTTGCGTTACTGTATCTTCAAGTTTTAGTTGCAAACTCTAGTACAAGTAGCTGTGTGTATATTCTGTACTTGAGACAGTCCAAATTAAAATTCCTAAGTAATTAAAAAAAAACCCTGAACTGGTTTGTGTCTAAATTAATGGTTTTATTCTTTCTAGAGCTCTGTTCATGAGAACATTTGTGTTTTTACAGCAATGGAAAACATTTACTTTTAGCTTATCCTTGAAATCTCTTAGAAACTATATAGGCTTTTTTCTTCTGAAAGGGAAAGTGAAAACATTCAATTTTCATGATGAAATGAAACAGTCTTTTCTTGAGTTTGAGTGTCAATCTGAATTGACTCTTCTGTCAGGAGAGAAGCTAATTGCAAAAAACCCATGGTTTTCAAGTCTGTTACCATGCCTTCTCTTTATGGGTGTTTTCTGTGATAGATTTAATATACTTGGCAAACAAAGTTTCTTGAACAAGTTGTGTTACAAACTGTACCAAAATATTTGAGTTCTTTCATTTTTCATCATTGACGACTAAAAAATAAGTTAGCTTAGTTTAGCAGGGACAATGCATGGTTATTTCTAAAGCTGAATAATGAAGAAAGGTGTGACTAGAGATAATTACAGATACAGTTTATATATGCAGGAGCGAGATTATGTTCAAGGAATAAAATGTGCATTATCATGCAGTACACTTAAATTATGCTTACAAATATCTGCACCATAATTTGAGTGGTGTTCTCTTAAATAATCTTCTCTGAAGAATTTACATAAAACAAAAATTAACATCTCCAGCAAAAAATATTGTGAATTGTATGATTATTACAGAAAACTGTTCTGTTCTCACATTTGCATTCCAGATTTTAAATAGGAAGTTTATAGTTTTGTTAGGAGCTTCTTTAGTACCTAAAGGATTTCTCTTTTCAGTGTCCCAACTATAGTTATTTGTGAACATTAGCAGTATCACATGATACACAGATATTTGGTTTATGAACACACAGTTGGAATTCTGTAGTCCAAAAATGAAGATTTCTGGAGAACTCTGTACCTGGATGCTGAAGGGACAAGTTAAAACATTGCCAGAAATGTGCACAGTTCCACCTCATTGTTTTTCACTGCAGTAATTCTTCCCAAGCTTGAGGATTGAGAGCATTGATACTTGGATTTATTTGAAGTTGCTGTGGATGAGTACTTGGAAGAGAAATGCATTAGGAGGAAGGAGGAGTATAAATGGACAAACCACATTAGACTCAGGAAATCCCCCGAGCTGAAAATAGTAGGAAACTGGCAGAGTGCCTGGGGAGAAGTTGTACATGATTGGATTGATCTTGCTCTTCCTTAAGCCACCACTGACATTTTGGGATACAGAATATCAGGTTAGACCTTTGGTAGGAAAAAGTACAGATATTCCTGTGCTCTTTCTATCCTCTGAGTGCATTCATGTCCTCTTCTGCAGGGACAAGGAGCCCTTTGAGTGGTTGATGGCACCACTGCAGTGATGGGGTCTGACTGCAGCACCGTGTGAGTTATGCCAGAGCCTCTGGTTCTCCTCTTTGATGGGGAGTTCCTTGGTGGTGCTGAGTTGTTTCCCATTGGGAGTAACAGTGTTGTTTCCATTTAATTCCCCTCTGTGATGGTATTGCAGTGTTGTGAAGAACAGCTTAATATTGAGAAAGTTGTTTCAATGCTAGGAAAGAACCTAAAGAGGTATGTTGGTTTTCCTGTTGTTTTGGTGATTTGTGTGTGTGGTTGTTTGGTTAGGATTTTTTTTTTTGGTGAACTTTTCTTAAAAACAAATAAAGGAGTAGCTAAATGAAGAGAAAGAAACTGGAAGCCTTGTCAAGAGAGGTAATAATTGCCCTGAAGAAGAAACTTCATTCTTTTAAACACGTCTTTATGGATGCCAATGCAGAGGGAAATGAAATTGTGAGTGTTATGCTCGTGCTTAAATCACCGAAATGAAAGAGGAAACATTTCCTGGGTTGTTGCTTCTTAAGCTTTCATTTTCCAGTCCTTTTATCAATACTGTTTTATAATTTTGGATTTAACATTTAGTATTAGTCTTGAGGAGTAAGAATTATGGAGGGAAGAATATTATGATATCTCTTGTATTGATTGGTTGGAGTGATTGTTACCAAGTTTTCTGTTGGTACATTTCTCTCTTGGTGTACCTGTGGGAAAGAAGTTGCATCTTCTCAGTTAGCAGCTTCTGATGTGTCAGTGTACAAGGTTTTATCCTGGGCTAAGCCCTTGGATTACTTTATCAAAGGAACCTTGGGTGGTTTAGCACTTTTAACCTTGCTCATTCTTCACTACAAGTAGTCCTTTGGTAGGTTCTGTAACAACGATAAGGATGGATTCCCCACTTCTGTTTTGTAAATGTTGTGAGGACTTTGCAACCTTCCCGACCCTTGGGGCATCAGTGGATCTCAAGAGGCAGTTCTGTAGCTTAAATGGTTTTCATAGGACCATGTCAAGTAACAGCTTTGAATTTGCCCCTCTCTGAAGTGCCTATGAATTGCTAACCTTTTGTCTCCTGCTTTGCTGATCACGTAGAAGAGGTGTTTGCAGGCTACCATTTCCTTTATTTAAATCTTCAGTAATTACAGAATTATCTGTGTGGTCCAGAAAATGTTGCTTCATCATAATTCAGTGCTGCGTTTGTTTTTGGTTTTTTTTTTTGGTTTTTTTTGTTTTTTTTAGAGCTAGTTTGCAAGGCTTTCAAGGGAGAAATTTTATATAATAAATTAAGCGTTTTTAAAGGGAGTTGATTCCTGTTGCCGTTTCCTAAGGGTGATGGGCTAGTATGGAAACCGTCTTGCTCCATGTGCTTCTCAGTGGTCTTGCTGCCTTGTCTTATTGTTTCCAGAGCACAGTACTATGTTTGCAGGTACTACAACTCTCTCTTACACGTGTTCCTGCAATCATCACACAATGAAGTAATTTCTCAGATTTTGCTATCCTCAGATTTTAAGTCCTGAATCGAATCTTGGACAGAAGTGTTAACCTTTAAATCAAATCATACTTGATTTTATTTGATTTTGATTGGGATCTTTTTGTTTTAAAAAACTTTGATTTTAGAAGAAATAGAGTAGAAGAAATACAGATGATACTGAAGTTGGGTGTCTCTAAGGCTTCAGTATCCTGATTGAATTGAGAATTTCTTTCCCAAGATGCTATTTAACAGTAGCCAAATATTCTGTGAACCTTAGAGTTTTGCCTGCTCCCCCTTACATAATTTCAAGCAGAGGTTCAAGGATGTTCAAATTCATTTATGATTAAGCAAGAGGTTGAAGGGGGAGTTTCCTTGTGTCCCCAGATGCTCTCAAATTCTGTGCATAGTAAAAAGATAAAATTAATGTGTTTTTTAATATTTAGGTATTTAGACACCTCAGGGAAGTTTGTCTTCTCTCTATTATTCTATGTTTAAAAAAAAAAGTTGTACCTAAATCTCTCAGTCATCTTTGTTGTTCCTCTCTGTGGTGGTTGTTGAATTGCTGAGTTAATTTGGTTAATAGATAGTAATTTTAACTTCAAAAAAAACTCAAACAAAACCAAACCAAACAACCAAAAGCAAAAAAACCCAAAAAACCAAAGAAACAAAACAAAAAAGAAAAAACAACAAAAAAAAACCCCCTCAAAAATCAAATAAAACCACCCAGTTACTTGAGACCTTTCTGGCAGAGGACTCAGAAAAAATATATACAAAAGAGAAAAAAAATTAACTTCCTGTGAAAGAACATAGAGCAAAAATGTATTTATTGAATCAGAGGAGTGCACTATTACATTTTTATGGAAGCAAGAAAAGTATCCAGCTGTTAAGAGAGCTATAAAAAAAATACAGGTTAGCCAGAGCTCTTAAAGTTTAGATATATGGGAGTGTGATTTTATCCTGTTTCTTCTAGAAGAGATGAAATGTTTGCGGCAGGTCAAATCCAAGAGTTTTGGGAAAAGCTTTACTGTAATTTCTGTGTTTAATACTTCTGGGGTCAGAACAATGTACAAAGAAAAATCACAGAACTGACTAGATTTTCTTGTTTTGGTCAAAAGTTGATCTATATTATATCCACAAACACTGAAAGATGATGATGTCAAATCCCAGCTACTGGAGAGAATTAATCTTAACCATAATATTTCAATTTTTCAATTAAATATTCCTCACAGAAAACCTGCTGTTGCTGTAATTAGTGGGTAAATAAATAGGAACTTCTTATGCATGAGCTTAAAATGAAAGCATCAGAACCAACAGGAATGGCAAGGAGATTAAGATTGAGCTGGCTCCTTTGTCATATTGTATCCTTCAACATATTCTCATAATCCATTGCTCATTTTGGCAAGGGAGGGGTAACAAGTACTGCAGACTAAAATTCTGCATTATCAGGCAAAAAGCCTCCAGCAAGATGTAATGTACCTATTTTTTGAATATTGTGGGAATTACTGTTATTTTCAATATTCATAGCAGTATACGGGGTCTGTATGAGCTGTGGTTACTTTGCAAAACAAATGTTGACTGCAGTCGGGAGTAGGATGTGTGAGATTTGCAAAGATTTATGAGCAACTAAGCCAAAGCATCCTGCTGCAAATTTGCTGCATGTTCATTCTTCCATGTCTGAATAATGTCTGAATTAATTTTGCTGCAAGCTAAAAGAAAGTTTTCATGTTAACTTCTGGTAGTAAAGTGGAGTCGTTTTCATTTCATTTAATTTATAATTAATCTTGATAGAAATGCAACATGGAGTGAACTGTGTCTCATGGTGTCATCTTTGGAAGTGCAGCTTTATTTTAGACTGATCATTATAAGATCAGCCTAAGATAAGATAGTGATTGCAGAATACATGATTAGAACTGTACCACGTACTTAAGTGAGCCCTCTTTGAAGTATCAATGTGCACTGGAATGCCAGCACTTCAAAGAATGCTCCAAAAAGCCGGGGCTGTGGTTAGCTACCAAGGGGTTAATAAAGATCAAAGAAGAGCCTACATAAACTCATACATAAACAGAACTGTTTTTAAACTGGAGGTTAATAGCACCATGATCTAGGACAGCAACACCTTAAAGGTGGGCTTGTCTTCCCTGACATGGTGCTTTATAATGCATAAAGGGGGACTGAAACATTCATAGTTGACATTTTTTCTGGATTGCTTTTTAAATGATGAATTCAAAGCTTGTCAGTGTAGAAAAGAGTCTCTGTGATATCTGAAAGTGGCATTGTTCTTCTGGTTTTGTTTGCATGCTAGTTAGGTGGGAATGGATTTTTGGTATGATTCCATGAAAATGCAGAAATCAGGAGTCCTGGGCAAGGAGTTGTAGCTGAGGTGCCTAATGGCTGAGAAAAGGAGATAATCTCCTATTTACTGTATAGAAGCATACTAACAGCATTTCTACTAGTTTTTAAAATGCAAAATTTAGGAATTACAGATCTGTGCTGTTTGTACTGTTGTGTTTATACGGGGAAATATAAACATATGTTTATATTTATATGTTTATGTATCTTAACATATGAAACATATGTTAAGACAGGCTTCCCTTGCTGATGTTCCCTTCTTCTCCTCTACAGTGGAAGTGCCTGAGGTTTAAACTGTACAAAGGTCCCCTACAACTGTGCTGAGTCCTTGGAGTACTGTGCTAAGTCCATGCACATGTTGTGCCTGAAGTTCATAGCCTGCTTTTCACATCTCTCATCAAGAGAAGCTTTTCACATATCTTTCTTCTGAAAGACTCAAAGGAGAACAACTCTGCTCACTCTTCAGCAAACCCAGGAAATACTCCACATGCACCTTTTGATAAAACTGAAGCACAGATAAAGGCAAAGGTCCTTTTAGGAAAAAAAAAAATTCAAATCCTTTACAGACAGAGCCAAATGTTTTCTTGGAGGAGAATTAGGAGTAAATAGACTATACTGATTTAATGGATTACATTAGTGTTTCTCCTAATTGATATTATGCCAAAGAAGCTGTACTCAGTGGCCTTGGGCCTTTGTTATGACCAGTTCCTGTTTCTGCAGCAGTAACTGTGGCAGAGATTAAGAGCCTGCCTGCACATGAGGTTTTTTTCATAAGAATTCCCAGTTTTTTCCATTTGTGGAAGTCTGTATCCTGGAACTATGGAATATGAATGTCCGTGTTTGGGGCAAATGAAGATAACATGAAAAGGCACACACTGTTAATATTAGAGTATGATTACATGATATATATTTTTTATATTCTTCCTCATCCTTTCCTTCCTTTCTCTCACCTGCACATATCTTACCCTTATTTTTAGTCACATAGTTGTTGGTGAGGCTGCAGAGTGAACAGGTCACTGATATAAAACGGAATAAAAGCAATGAAATCTAATAATCCCAGCTGGTTACTGTGATTTGGTTTAGAGTGGCCACACAAATGTGTGAATGCAGCTGAGAGAGGGAGAGAGAGTTGAACTGCAACTGGTTGTGCTATTGGAGAAAGTATAGGTAATGTAGGCAGCATTTTCAAAGATCTCAATGGACTTGTCAGGATTTAATTAATCTTTAATGTCCTGAAGTAGATACATCATCAGTGAAGTGCTGTGAAATACACACAGAACGTAGCTGGCTGAGTAATGTTTTAGCTGCAACTTTGGCTTTTAATGCTAATCGAATCTTCTCCTGTTTGCTTTGGTAGTAGGGGCAAAGTGGGAATCAGATCAGGAACCTGATTTATGGAAAAAGTAATTTTCCCTACTGCATCAGTACTCTGATTTGCCATGTGGCAGACAGTTGTGCTTGGGATCTCTGTGTGAAATGTGAAACTTAGTAGTGCTGCTGAGAACTTACCTGTTTACATCATCAACATTTGCTTTGCCATTGTCAAGGTCAATGTTTTATATTCCAAAGTGTGTTAAGTATTTTTTATTATGTTACAGGTCAGTAATATATCTACATATATATCTATATATACAGGTCAGTGATTTATCTATTTTTTAAATAATTGTTTATTGACATGTGATTAGTAGTATGCTCATTTTGTGGTCTGGTGTAACTTGGTTTTTTAGATCAAAAAAGAAAAGATTTTTCACAGTTTGTGAAAGCTCATTAGAAGAGTATTGAATTGCTTCAGAAAATGTTTCACTTGTTTTCTGAAATTACCTTTTATCGAGTCAGTTAGTGGAATATATCTTGCATTTTACTATTACATACAAAATTTGAGAGATTTTAGTTAATATTCTGGACATCCAGCTGAATGCCATGGAAATGCAATGGATTTCAGTTTGCAAGATCAGGCAGCCTCTTACATTACAAGATGCCCTGCAGTCTGCTGGAGGTACTCCACCAAAGGTTTTGCACTATTTTCCAGAACTTCAGCACTTTTATCTTCAGATTGACAACCAAATCAATGCTGAGAGATTAACAGATTGAGGGTAGCCCTGCCCAGAAGGACTTGGAGGTGCTGGTGGATAAGAGGCTGAATGTGACCCGTCAATGTGTACTCAAACGTGTCCTGGGCTGCATCCTAAGCACCGTGGGCAGCCAGGGAGGGAGGGGATTCTGCCGCTCTGCTCTGGTGAGCCCCCCTTCAGTGCTGCATCCAGCTCTGGGCTCCTTAACATGGACCTGGCTGGAGTGAGTCCAGAGTGCCAAGAAGATGATCAGTGGGCTGGAGCACCTCTCTTATGAGGAAAGGCTGAGAGAGTTGGAGCTGTTCAGCCTGGAGAGGAGAAGGCTCCAGGGAGACCTTACAGCACATTCCAGTGCCTAAAGAGACTACAACAAAGATGAAGGGGGACTTTCTACAAGAGCATGGAGTGACAGGACAAGGGTAGATGGCTTCACATTTAGAGGGCAGGTATAGATTAGACATTGACAGGAAATTCTTCACTGTGAGGGTGGTGATGCACTGGTACAGGTTGCCCAGAGAAGTTGTGGATGCCCCATCCCAGGAAGGTCGAAGCCAGGTTGGATGGGGCCCTGAGCAACCTGATCTATAGTGGAAGGTGTCCCTCCTCACAGCAGGGAGTTTGGAACTGGATGATCCTTAGAGTCCCTTCCAACCCAAACCCAAAGTTCTGTGATTCTGTGATTTAAATGCAGATGCTTATTTTTGGGGTTTTCATAGATATGGTTTTGTTTTTTGGCTTTTTTGAGAAAAATGGTTGTGTCTATTGCAGAAGATATCTGGTTTGAGTTCTTGAAACATTTTACGTGGAAGCAAAAGATAGCTTGTTGTAGACCAAGAACAGTGTTAAAATAATCTGGCTTATTTTTCCTTTAAAATTGAGCACCACTATTTGTGTTCTTTGATTGCTTTTTTGTGTAATTTAGAAGGAGCACCTGATATTCTGCATTTGATGAGCCATTGCAACCGAAGTGTGTAATAAATTATAACCAGAAGATGGAGTAGACATGTAGTTGGTGATGGAGAAATCATGGAGCTGCCTTCTTTTAGATTTCCTTTCAGATCTGTACTGTTGCTCCTGATGCATGAGTGGTGTTGCCACTCTGTTTTTGGCTGTCTATGAAACTAATTTAGCCAAAGTCTTTGTGTTTGAGCATCTACACCTTAGGAATTGTCATCACTGATTGATTGCCTTGCTGATGGTCTTAGTGAAGAGACCTAATCAAGGATTGATTAGGTTTGGAGATTGACTCACCTGCTTAACGCTACAGTTAGAGTTCTGGCAAGGAGTGTGTAATCTTGAAATTTATCTTGTAATCTTCACATAGGCTTCTCTGTTTTTAAATTTGTTGTGATTGCCTTTTGTGGAAGTGGATTTTCTTGCCTTTAAGGTTAAAAAGCCTTCTAGATGGAAGAGGTCTTTTAGAGCTCTAGCCATCCTCTGTCTCTGAAGATTTCTGCAACACTGTGCTCTTTTGCCTTTCTGTGTTTCTCTTTTCTCTTCTGTATTTGTTTATTTGCTGCTTCACTCATCTAAGGATCTGAATGGGGGCTTCTGTGGTGTGCTGAAATCCATTCTCACTTAACTGATAGCTTGAGTACAGCCCTAAGATCTCTCAAAATGTTGCTTTTGTAGGTTTGCATTTTCTTTCCTCTTTCCTACCTCACGCAGTCCCTTTACAACCCACACTGGTGTGTTGACTATTTATTTCTGGGATGGCAGAGTATTTAGAAATACACAGTGGGGTGAGACATTGCAAGAAGTAATTCTTCAGCGATTGCATTATCCTGTCATTGTTGTCTGGTGTGGCTCATATTCAATTTAAATCTATAAAGGTATGAGGACTAATAGGTAGTTTCCATGCCTAAAATACCTTTGCTATGACACTATAATAAAACTAGTACAGCAGTTGGTATGTTTTGTTTCCAATTGTCCTAATCTTTGAAACTGGTAGGAAGTACAGGTTTCTCGTTCTGATAGTGGAGATAAATGAGCACTTCGACTTTTCCCCATTGCCCACAGTGAAGTGACTTTTTTTTTTCATGACACAAAATCCTGAGGTAACAGGTTATATTGGTCATTTTAAATTTTATCTCGTCTCTGTACAATTTTAACAATGAAGTTAGGTGCGTGGGAATGAGAGGAAGGTTTTCTCTCAATTTTGAGTACATAGCCTGGTAATTTGGGAAACTTGGAAAAATAAAGCAATATAATGGTTATGCAATTTGCGTGAAACACTTAATATAAAAGCTTTGTTTCGATTCAGTCAATATTGTTACTAAGGAACCACTAATTACTGTGTATCATGTTGGAGGGTGCCCTGACAAATCCATGCAAATCATATGATTTATAATTCATAAATCCCTGATCTCCTGAGTGATGTTGCTCTTGCATTTAGACTAATTGAGTAGTTACACTCATCGATCCAGTCCACATAGCACCTTTTGTCCATATGGCAGCCTTTACTGCAGGGCCAGGAACTCCTGTTGTCAAACGTCCCCTGTAGTTTCCCTTAAATCTGCCTCCTTGGCCCTTTGCTTCACAGTCCTTTAGTCTGCCAGCAGTCAGTTCTGCCCAAATCAGAGCAGTATTTCTGTCTTTCTCCCCCTGGTTGCAGAGGTACCTGGTTGCATGGTACAGCATTGCCTTTTGAGGATGGGACTGCAGTGCTTAATTGCTATTACTAGTAAGGCAGTGTGCTGGAGTAGCTGTGTGGTGGTGTACTGGTTTATATTGGTTCTAATATCAGCTGGTTTATAATGGTTCAAAAATGCATTTTTCCCAGTAGCTGCTCTCAAAAATGGCTCACTTGTAACAATCAGTCAACACAGGTGTTTATTTTTGGCTTTGCAGGGTTTTGTTGGATGTTTTTCTGTGTGTGAAGAGTAGGTAATTTTTTTCCACCTCTTAATGCAATGGTTACAAATACTTACAAATACTGAAATACACAGTCTAATAGTGGTTACTTAGTTGTGTGTGGACAATCAGTGCCCCACTGAAGGAGATAGAATCCTATGCAAATTTCGTATGCAGAACTGAAAATAAAAGCAAGGGACTAAAGATATATTATGTTTCAGGATAATATTTCATGCCTGATCATTGTTACCTATTTTCCTAATAATTTTAGCATAGTTTTGTAATGTGCTATAATTGTAATTGTTATCCAGAAGAATGGCATCACTTAATTCTATCAAAACTGTGGCGAGGTAGATGAATGACAAATTAATAATTTACCATCTTTGCATAATACTGTAGCCCAGAACACCAGAAGGATTGATGGCAGAAGAGGTTAACAAATTTTAGCAGCTTCCATTAGCTTTTCATTGTCATATATTTGTGGTGCCGACTGAAATAAGCTTTGTAGGAGATCCCAGTGCAGGGAACTAATTACTCGTGCCGATTGCCACCCTGATGAATAGACCCTCATTGTATCATTCCCCTGAAGACGAGGAGCAGGCTGTGATTCACGACTGCATCCTGGCTGATATTTGATAATAATTTTAACAGATAAATGTAGGAAGGCAGAATGATGAAGTGCCTATCCATGCTCTACGACTATCAAAGGCATGCACATAGCCAGCTGTGTTCTGCTTTTTTTCTAAAATCACTAATGGAGAATTTTAAGTTATTAATCGACCTTTGAATAAACCCATATCTTCCTGTATATTGTAGTTTTTCTTTGGTTAATTATTCCAAAATCATTGGGTCTTATAATCAGAGCAGCCCAATTTTACCGTGACTGTAATACAGACAAGTGCGAAAATAAGATACTGGGGAATTTGATTCCAATACTTCAGGTTTTTTTCTGAAATTAAGCAATTAGGAAGATTAGGACTAGCGCACTGCCTTTTCTTTGGTGTTAGAAATAGGCATAGAATTTTAGTGAAGACTGCAAAGACAACCTTCATTTTGATAAAATTGTTTTCAGTCAGAATTTTTAATATCTACAAATCATGTTTGAGAGTACTGTTATACAAATCATTCTGGCTTTTTTTACTATATTTGTTTGAAACCTTGATTTACCCTAAATAAAACTAATTTCTGCCTTTAAACCTCAGAACTACAAATAGATAGCAAGTGTTTTTAACATTGTGATCTGTAAATTAGTTGTGCCTACTCATTTGTCAGTGTTGACAGGTATACTTTCTATTAGCTCCTGGATCAGAAATGGAATATATATATCTGCATTTTCATCTATTGTTTTAATACTGGCTCTGTAAACCAAGTCCAAGTGGTTTTTAGTCTGAACGTACACATTTTCAGGGTATTGCTGCTATTCTATCGTGGCCTCAGGTATTTTCTGTTTGTTTACTTGCCATACCTGAAATTGGTGTTTTCTGTACATTCTCTGGGCTAAAATATAGTTTTGCAGTGGCATTCATTCATGATCATCTAAACAGATAGTAACTGGCACTTATATATGACCATATTAAAAAGATCTACATATATTTGGATCATAAAATGGAAAATAATGAATTTTATATAACCTTTTCCGAATGTAATTTTTAAAAGTTTGCTTTCTATGTAGCAACTATTACACATCATAACATGTAGTTTTTAATTAAATGTAAAAACACAACTACATAAACCAGAAATGCAATCTGATTTGCTCAAAAATAGATTGCTGTTTCACTCTCCTGGAATGGTTTATTTAAAAACAGTAAATGGAAAAGAAATGCATTTTCTCATGTTGTTCTAAGCCTCAGGGGCTAAATGTAATGAATATTTTAAGAGATTATTTTAATTAAATTCCTGCACATCTAAACAGAGTAATATTTTATTATCACATACATAACCATGTAACTGAGGTATTCATTAAAGTTAACACTTTCTGGACCAAGAATTCATGGCATGATTTACTGACCTTGTGCAAAAAGGCACAAATTAGGAAGAAAAATGAAGGGGGACAGACTTTGATTAATATAGGTAATGCTATACCATATTTATAATAGCCTTTTCCCTATTCTGGTTTATAAATGCAGTCACTGAGAAAGGTGCCCTGCTGAGGCTGAAATGAGGCTGAAATCGGAGCACATGCCACTAGAGTGTGGGGAAACTGATCACACTGTCAGCAATTCATTTCAAAATGATGTATTTAGTGCTCATTTCACCTTCCAAGAAAAAAGGGAAAGGAGTTCCTTAGACTGGAAGGTGATATTGTTATTTTCAAGGACATACCTAAGTAAAAGATTGCAGAAAGGGGGGGAGGTTAGGGAAAAAAAAGGCGAAAGCAGCGCAAACAAGGAGAGCTTTATGCAGAAATTCAGCGCTACCATGCTGGTTGATAATTGCTAACATATGTGGCTCCTCTGTTTCATTGTAGTCGTCCTCGTGAGTTCTGGCGCCTCGACTACTGGGAAGATGACTTGCGGCGCCGGCGACGATTTGTGCGTAACCCCCTTGGATCGACACATCCTGAAGCGACACTCAGGGCAGCCGGAGAGCATGGTCAGTGCAAAATCTGCCTCCTGCCACCAGCAGCAGGTTACAGTACATGGTGGGAGAGGCTGGACCTTCATCCTTGTCAGATGCTAGCAAATGGTCCCAAAACAAAGGCTTTTGGCATTACGTTTTGGGCAATGTGTTTTCCGTGCAGAGATAACCTGGCCGTTCCTTCACAGCAGCAGCACTGGTGTTTGCTGAGCTCCCTCTTCCCATCTCAGCTGGGCTGGGTGGTGCATACCTTGCATACAACAATTACAGTCCTCGCTAGGCAGAAGGATTTTGCCATTAATCCCTGGACAGACTTCTGTGTAAATTACCTGCTTATACTTTAGTAACTTCAGAAGAATTTTCCTGTTCAAAATCCACACCAATTATTTCAATTAGCACGTATCTGCTTATTGTTACAGATATGTTAAAAGAGAAACAGTACTTCTACAAGCTAAACTGTACCTTTGCTTAAGTCCTCGAGCTTTTCTGCAAGAATTTGATATGGAATAAAGAGTAGCAAATGCTGACGTGCAAAGTATTGCTAAAGCAGCAAAATTGTAATAATAATGTCTACCTGGTGATTTTAAAAAAAGGGGATTACTTTTTTTTTTATAGTTGTTACTCCTCATTTCATAACCTGGGATCAGTCCGATGTAAGATGCTACATCCAATCTAGAGGGGAATGTATTTACCAAAATAATACTATAGGCAGCTTGAGAATTCTATAGTAAATCGAAATAGAAACAAGCAAACAAAACCACACCCAAAGCCAGTGAACTTTAGGGCTTAGTACAAAATTTTATGTCTTTGCTATCTAATGAGGGTACACTGATAAGGTAGAAAAGTCTTGTACTTAAAAATAATTTGCTTATAATTGAAGCTGAGTATCCTTCACCTTGAAGGCACAAGTCACGGAGCAAATAATTTAAATTTAGTTTTTTTGGTTTTTTTTTTTCTTAGCTTGTGAATTACAGAATACATACATGCATACATATGCCCACACAAATTGTGTGGGGGGATGCAATTTATGCAAATTTTAGATTGTTAAGAGTGTTGTATGAATGTAGAAGAACATCACTGTCATAAAGTTGGTTTCCATCAGGCATCTTAACCTCTTGCACTCAGCCTTAAACAGCCATTTCTGGGAGAAAATGTCTACAATATGTCAGCTGATATAATGCCAAATGTGACATCAGTCCTCTGAAATAAATGATCATACAGAGAATAGTCAATAAAGTGATCTGAAAGCGATTTTTGTAGAGCCCTAGATCTTTGACTATAGAAAGAAGAACAAGATGTAGAATTAATTAATTCACTTTTTGCTCTGGGGATTGTTGTTCTTAATATGATGTGTTGTTCCTATACCATGGACTGTAGGGCATTAGGTTTTATCTGTTTAAAACTCCATGGACGAACAACAACATCCCCCCCTTTTAATATTTTGTGTACTTTAAATTAAATAGATCTTGTCAAAGTTTGATGTATTCCAGTTGTATTTTCATATTTAATCCTTATGCTGTTTATCAAAATTTAAAAAATGTCTTTATTTTTTACTGAAAAATACTTAAAGCAACCATTTAAATCTGCGTGACTAATTCTTCCACAAGTAAAGACACAGTAATGCAATTATTCATATTTCATACTAATGTGATATTTTCACTAATCCGTGCTATATTTCAAGGGCTGTGGTTTATAATCAGTTTGTAATTGACAGGACAACAATTTTTTTCAATACAAAGGAAGAATGAATAAGTAATGAGTAGCCCTATTTCAGAAGTAGCTAATAAGCATAGCTAGTATCTAACTCTGGTGATTTAAATAGACATAATTATTTTCTATCTGCCTTTCTATTCAGATTTTGACATCCTTAATGATCTTCTATTTTGTTTAATTTCCTGATGTTGTTTTATTCTGAATTTTCATACTGCCTTTGATATCTGTAGTCCTTCTGGTTTTTTTATCTATTCAGTGAATATTTTAGTTTACCCTAAGTCATTATTTAATGTGATTTCCGAAATTATAGATAGCTGATATCTGCCTGAGTGTGTGTACACATACAACTTTCTTTTTCCAAGGACTTCCACTGGCAAGGTGTAAAATCTATGACCAAAGTACAAATTCAAGTTCAGCTGGAAACTATATACAATGTATAGGAGTGCAAAGTTGGGATTTTTACTGCTTCATTTTGGATTTGGCTTTCTTGGTGTGTTGTTTTTAGTTTATTTGGGTATTTCTTTCCTGAGTTTTAAAAGGTACAGTTATCAAAAAGATCAACTGGAGTGGCTATTTGATCAATTTCTTTCTGAATTGTGTTTATAAACTTCTAATATTAATTTCATATCAGAAATTCCAATTGTTCTCAGATTTTTTTGGAACCAGACTTTAATGATGTAGATATCCCTAGTATTTGCAGAGTATTTGCTCCAGTATGTTATGATTTCATATCAATAATTTTTCATTAATTATTCCATTTCATTTAATTTTGCATGTCTCTGAAGCAAAAGCATTTTTAGATAATGTATAAAAGGTTCCCTACTGCCTATTTAAGTTTTTTCAAAACATCATGGACCTAAACCTGAAATTGGACATAAGGGATTTTGCCAAAGGGGAGGCAGGGGAAAATAACGCATAAATAATGGAACAGTACAAGCAGTAACCATGCTTGATAACATGGATTTCAGCTCACTTCCATTAGAAGGTACACATTATCAACTGCTTGGTGTCTTACCAATACAACTAGATGTATTCTCCACCCCAGAGAACTCACAGTGTAGGAATCATCACAATTTGCAACTGTGAAAATGATTCAGAAACAATTGGAAGCTTAGATATTGTTCAGTAAAACCTAGAGAGGACAACAACAAACAGCTCTGTTGCAGCCTAGTTATGTGTCTTAGGAGCAAGAACCAATCTTTTCCAAGGATTGATTTGATTTGAAGGAGAACCTCTGGTGCAGAGGTGGCAGAATAAATACCTGAAGACTAATGTTCTCTGTTCAGACAATCAATACCAGCCCCATGACTATACTTCTGGCTACCTTCTAGTTAAAAACAAATTTTTTAATTCTGACAATTTAATTGCCATTCCCAAGTTCACATTAACTTGCTTGGGAAAAAACGGCTTTAGGTAATTTTTCAAGGGGAAAAGGGAAAAAAAAAAGGATCATTCCAAAGTGGCTATTTATAAAAGTCAGTCTAATGGTGTATTGTGGGGAAAGGAAAGAAAGGTGAAGGTGCTGTGGTAATAAGTTTGGGATGGAAGGAGTTAACTCTTCTCTATTCTTCCTGTCACCTTACTATATAGAAATGGAACCAAAATCGTATAAATATGGAGAAAAAAAAAAAAGAGTAAACCTGTTGCTATTTTGAAATTGTCCCCCAAATGCAATATTTATGAGGAAATCTTTAGCAGCTGGAGAATACTTTATCAAGGTTTTTAACAAGTGATTTATTGGGGTTTTTAATTGATTGTTAAAAAATTTGGGGATAGGGGATTAAAACAGTCTGCAGCATTTCCATCGAGACAATAGGTGGAGTTCAGGGCTTTGTGGCTGCAAGGGACCCGCAGGTGATCATCTCCAGTATTGTAGTTGACTGGTTAGTTTGCTTTGCCTCAGCTACAAAGATAATATTTAAAAAACTTGGTTTGAAAATGATTGGTTTTTTTCCACTGTTATGTTTTTAAAGAAGTAGAGAGAGAAAGTAGAGGGAGAGTAGAGGGAAGCTTATGGGAGCCCTTTGTGAAAAAAAGGATACATTGTAAGGGGGTTTTTTTTAATGTACCTTTTCCTTCAGTTGCTTTTCCTGGTATAATTACCAGTTACAAAAAAAAGTGCACTAGCAGACTGTTGTGTTCAGAGCAATACATAGGCCATGCCTGGAGATCTTGATCTTGGAAAGGTGTGTGGGAGTTTGTGCTTAGAGCTGCAGGGCTGGAGCCAGGGGGTCTGGTCACACCAACATAGGCAGGCCTGGCAGAGTGGTTAGAGAAGGCAGAGCAGGGTTTGTGACCTGAAATATTAAGTCCAGTGTAATATAATTCTGTGCTTATGTGGGATTGGAGTCTGTCACATGATGTCATGCTCCACCATACATCTCTCTAACCAGTAAATATATAAAGAGAACTACACCATGGCCTAGCTACACCAGGGCATTTATCTACAGAAGAATAGGTGAATCCATGTGGAATAGGTTCTGTTCTGTGCAGATACGCATGTAAGCGTAAGCTTGTTGGTTGCAGATGTAGGGCTTCATGCACACCAGTACAGAAAAGGCAGGGTTGCTTTATTTACATCTAGAAAAAGCAGATTCTGGTTCAGCGTGTGATGCCTCACTGCCTTGCAGTAGCATTGCCTTTCACTAGCAGGTGTCTGTGTGGACAGGCATCATCCTGTGCTTGTGTTTCAGCTGTGTTTAACACACGTTTCATGCATGTCTGGAAATATTAGTAGCTAACATCATATGCAAAGTGATGACAAAAGTTTACACAAATGGCTGAAATAATTCTGGGTCTAAAATCTTCTGTTGAAAAAGGCACGTACATAAGATGTATGGTTTTGAATCAGCGGAATATCAGTAGCTGGGGAAATAATTAAAATCTGAGTAAGTGAAAAAGATAGGACAATATTTCTGTAATCCAGTCATCTTTGGTTTGGAAGCTGCTCTACTGATTTTATTTTTTTAAGACTGAAGGACATATTAACATTTTAGACAAGTTGTACTAAGTATCAAATTATTAACCTTTGATCTTGGCTCTGAATTCAATCTTTAATAAGAATTGGTAGAGTGCTAATTTAAAATCAGCATTTTCAGTATAACACAGATTCTAGTAGAGGAAGCAAAAAATGGCAGGTATGTGCAGTGCAGATTAAGTTTTAGAAACAACAAATAAGGTTTGCCTGCATTAAAAGAAAAACAAAAAGTCCAAAAGGGAAAAGAAAAAAAATAATAAATTATCTTGAACTTCATCTTGAGGTGGTTTTGTTCTATTTTACGTTTTTTGATCTACAAGAGAGTGCTGGTCGGGCAGTGACTAAGAGTGCATGTGGTGTGTATTAGTACACTGATGGTAATTTTACTGCTGCTAACTGAAAATCCTCAAGGGGGAGTTAATTACAGGAAAACCTTCCTGAATATCCGCTGCATATTTTCCATGACAAGAAGGTTTTTCAACTCACATTGAACAACTCCAGAATCTCCAGTTATCATTATTTACATGAGTATATTTTGCAAGAAAGTAAAATTTGTGTTTGTACAACGCAGTTAAAGCTTTGCAGTAATTTTTTAAGGCTTTCTTACAAATGACAGCTATTGCTAGGGCAAAAGGAGCATGAATAAATTGCATTTTGTTTTGTATGGCAAGTTAAATTTCCTTTTATTCCTGTTTTTGGTTGGTTGGTTTGAGGTGGAGGTTTGTGTTTGCTTTTTGTTGTTGTGGTTGTTTGGGGTTTTTTTTGTAAGGTCAAGGCCTAAACCAAAACCAGTATTTGGTCATTTGGTGTTTATTGTTGTTGTGATGGGGTTTTTATAGTTTGAGTTTTGGCTTTTTTTTTTCTTTTTTTCTTTTTTTTTTTTTTTCTGGTGAGTGGACTTCATTTTTACTTTTTCGGTGAACTGAAAAGTTTTTATTATTTGCAATTTACATGCATATATTTACTTACACAATTTAGACTTTATGTATTGCCACAGGGGAGTCGCTGCCTTCTGTAAATGTTTGCAGATTAGCACATTTTCAGAGGGAGCCCGTGGAACTTCAAATCAAGTGTGGCAGCAATCAGAGCCAGCAGTCACCAGTGTGTTGAAGTTAGTTGGTCCTGATGTGTTTGGTGAATGTTTTTCAAACACGGCTGTGCCATGGGTATTCTCAGTGTATCTTTTAAGAAACAGTATTTTCATTTTCAACTTAAAAAAAAAAATCCAAAGAAACAAACCGGACGCATACGCTGCTGTGTTTTGGCATTACCAGAGCAAAATTTAGGTGTAAGGGAGTAATTATCTCTTTCTTTTCCATTTTTTTTTTTTTTTTTGTACTTTTAATTTTTTTTTCCTTTTTCTGTTGCCTCTTTGAGCCGGTGATTTAAATAAAACAGATTTCGAGGCGGCAGTGTCGGGGGGCGATAGGAACGCTCCCGCGCTCCGCGGCGCTCCCGGGGCCCTGCGGGGCGGGAATGTCGCTGCCCGGGCACGTTGGGGACAAATTTACCGGCCCGGTGACCGTGTGCGGGGCGGAACATGGCTCCAAGCATGCTTGGCCTCATCCCTTCCATCCCGAAAATCCCGGTGTGAGCCCAGAAATGCCCCTTGGGAGGCCGAGGTACCCGATGGTCGTGCCCCTTGGAAGCAGGTGCAGGCTGTTCTCCGCCTCCAGCCGCCATCCCGGGGCAGATTCGCCGGGATGGAGGGCTGGGGGCTTTTCTGCCTCACGAACCCGGCTTGCCGCGGGAGGGCTGCGGGGCGGCAGCTCCAGCGCTCCTCCGCCTTGTCCCTGCTCTCGGGGTTTTCCCGGCGGGAGCAGCCTCGGTGCCGGGGCCGCCTGTTGCACTGCCCGGAGCGGGTCCCGCCGCTCCCGGCCCCGTCCTGCACCTCCTGTTCCTAGGGCCGTGCTCGGTGGAGTCGCGGCGGCGGTCCCGTGTCCTTGCTTGGAGCGTGGGTTTGAGGGTCAGGGTGACACATCGGGCAGCCGGGACCCTCCTCCAGCTCAACTTCCCAAGGAAGGAAGGCTGCAGGACAAGGGAGTCTGCTGTATCCTTTTCCCTTCTGTCATAAACACTTGAAGTAGAATTGAACGCTGCAGATAGCACTGGATAATTTTGAGCAGGCTTAATAGGATTAAAACTAGATGTGTCCTAACATTAGAGGATTAAGACAGGTACTTCCCGCAGCTAGTCCTAGGCAGTTTTCTTCCTGAACTTACATTTAAAAAATAAAATTACACTCCTATGTCACCGAGACCTGACAGCGCTGTGTCTCATTTCAGCTCCTGATGAGGATATACTTGTCAAAGGAAAGCAGTCCATCAAGAGTCAAGTTTTAGGAAACCAGAACTCAGAAAGCGAGATTCTCTTGGAAGGTGATGATGATATCATGTCATTCATGGAGGAAAGAGAAGTGGAGAACTTGACAGGTAACGTCACCTATCTCATTTTCTCCTCAGCTTCTTCGCTGTTGAAGTTCTGATCTCCCCATCTCTGCAGTGAATCGTGGTTTAGGATGCACACTGATAATTAACACACTTCCCATAACTGGGTCATTATTTTCTGTTCACCTCAGATACTGAAGGTTTATTTGAGGAGAGTTATGTGGTTTCTTTCTCTGCCTTTTTGCTTCTGCAGTGGATACCTATTCTAGAAAACCTTCCTTACAGAAAATAGCTCTACCTTGAAAAGGGCTTCTTTTGTTTTCTTGACCTCATTCCACTCAAATCATCAGACTTAGTGGTATAATTAGGCAAGCTGTCTTGTAATTTAAGGCTTTGAAGACCTTTAATTTTTTTTCCTAAGTCTATAAAATTGTACATACTGGTTATTTACTTGCACGTAAAGGATTTGTACACTTGATGGATTTAACTCATTTAAACCCCTTGACATTCCCACACTGAAGTTCTTTCTCCATAGACCATGGCCTCATTAGATTTCTTTTTTTTTTTCCCCTTGAAGAAGAAATAGTACTTCAAATCATTCGACTTAATTAATTTTACATAATCACATGCAACCTTTGCTGATGTCTCAATCTCAGTGGAGTGGGTCCATTTCTGTACAGTTCAAAATGTAAAACCAAAGTAACCAGTAGTTCAGAGACTGCAAGTTATATAAAGTGTCTCAATTGCTATTTGAGGAAAATGGGTTTTAGAGGGAAAATGCAAACTTCTCTGTGCTCTTCTGCTTCTCATCTGGTATTCTATGTACACTTAATTTAGAAAAAAATATCATTTATTGGAGAATTCTGGTTCCCTGAGAAGCTGGTAGTACACTCTTACATTGATATGGATCATGCATATGATAATTCACTGAAAATGCTGGAAGTGATTATTTATTTGATTATTTGTTGGCATTTTGCTTATCCCTGAACTGCATTCCACTTTTTTTTTTTTTTTTAAGGCAAAAAAGCAAAGTTAAAAATTCAGCATAAGGAAAAAGAAAACCTGCATAGGAAGAGTAAAGTCAGGTCATGGAAGAATGATGCAAAGGCATTTCGCTATATGAATCTTTTATTTTTCCCTTTCTACCATGAGCTTCCTTCTCAAAAGCCTTCTCCATGTTTCTTTCTATTATTCATTCATTGGTTTGAGTAATACATTCATACTGTAATAGAGGTGAAAGGGGAGTTTAATTATATAATCTTGACAATGGCAATAGGATTAAGAAGTAATCCTTACTAATAAAGTGGTGTGGGTTAGAAATGAAGTGGAAATTGTCAGGGGTCTTCTACAGGACCTGGATTGCCCCAGCTTCTGCATCTGTCTGCTTGCCCTGTAATTGAATGTCTGCGAGTGATTGAAAAAATGTTATTTCTCCTCTGGATTACATGCTAATGTACAGGGGGCAAAGGGAGACAGCAAAAGAACACATAGCTTCTTATTTCTTCCATTTGTGGGGGTGAGCTTTGGGAAATCATGGCAGTTCCGCAGCTATCTCATGCCCATCTGCAGACACAATGTATTTGTACGTTGGGAATAGAGGGAAAAGCTGCTCTGATCTCAGCAGAGCATCTCTTCTTTTGTCCTAGTGGCACACATTGAGATTGATGCGAGATTAAGGACCATCACCCTTCTAACAATCGATGGAAATGACAATTCATCTGAATTTTTTGTTAGTTATTCTCACGTTGATTACCTGAACGTGTGTGTACCTCATTTATAGATGCTTTATTAAAACAAAATTGTCTATGTCACTTTAGTATCTTCCTCTGTTTTACGAAAGTCAGATAATACTACAGCCATGTAACTTCATTTCCTTGCCTCTTAATCAGCTGGATGACAAACATAACCTGTTTTCATTCTGTATGTGTTAGTTTATATAATGCTGAACCTATTGTTTTCAGTAGTAGTCTGATTTGTCCCTGTGATAAGCCCTGTGGAGATGTGATTATTCCAATAAAAATTCATTCAGTTGGAAACCAACCCTCCAGCTGTTTACTCCCATAGTCCCCGAGCTACACTAATGCTGTATGGAATCCTTGAACAGTATTTAATGTGGAATCAAAAGCATCTTTAAAACATTTTACTTTAGGCTCTATAACATTGTGTAACCTTAACAATAGATTTCCAGCATCCATGAGGGAACACTTTGCAGTTAGACAACTTTGAGCCTTGACTGCTGTGCTCATCTTTGTGAAATGCTATCAAAACTTCTCAGCAACTAAAGAACACATCAGACAGTAAGATTTCGAGCGTTCATGTGTGCACTCTCTATATTTCATGTAACAGAAGGTGTGCAACTCTTGGAGTTTCTTGGACAGGAGATGTGTCTGAGTAAAAGCTGAAGGCTGCCATGCTAAAGCCAGCTCTGTGTAATGTATGCAGCAGTTTGCAATTGCAGCTGCCTCAGTGTTCGGCAGCACAGAGACGCTGCAAATCTGTTACATATGTTCTTTTCCAGGACAAAAAGGGGTTTGCTCTGTAAGGAGGAGCTGTGCTCTTTGCTTTATTTTAATGTCCTTGGCCTGAAAAGTGAATAATTTGTACTCACATTCTTTTCAGTTTGAACATTGTTGGTGTTTTCCTGCTTTGGCAGGTCCAGTGTCCCTCAGCACACCAGCTCAGCTTGTGGCACCCTCCGTAGTAGTGAAAGGCACCCTTTCCATCACTCTTTCTGAGCTCTACTTTGAGGTGGATGAAGAAGATCCTAGTTTTAAGAAAATCGACCCAAAGGTAAGAGATCATTGACCCTGAGGTCTGAGAGATGATGACAAATTATCCAAGACCTTTAATTCTTCACTTGACTTCCTTTACCTCTATTGGGCTGCAGTGTTGCTGCTTTAATAACTTTGCCACTGACCATGTTGCTGAACTTCCACATAGGTAATACCTCCTCTCCTGCTCCTTTTTCTCCCCCTCCCACAATTCAACCCTACTTGAATGTTAATTAGCTTGCTGCGAATAAAGCTCCAGGGAGACATGTCTGAAATAAAGACATCTTGAATCACAGGCCTGTATGAATACAGGGAAGTTCAGCGAGGCTTTTAGCCTTAATACTTTGTTTTACATTCCTGATTTTAGCAAATGTTAGTGTAAAACAGCACTGAACTTCCCACACTCCTAAGATAGCAGTGCTCCTGTTATATTACTCTCTAACACATTTTACTCGGCCCGTTATTATTTATTGTGCCTAAGCGTAAAACAGAATTGCCCTTCTAAAATGTGTTTCTGAGCTGACCTGATAATTTCCACAAACTTTATTTGCTCTGAGTTGCTTGATTAGTTATCTTCTGGTTAAAATTAGTAACCTTCAATAAAATTCCAATTTCAAAGGGAGCGTATCATGCAATTAGCTTAATAACGTTGCACTTGAATGTTTTCTGCAGTGTTACAGCAACATTTTGAAAGTAGGACACAACTGGTAAATATTCTCACTATTTAAGCATAGTCACGGCTCTTGTTTTTTTTAAATACCTGCCTAATGTTAAACTGGCTAATAATTTCTTTGGAAAGGGTACTGATGGAAGAAGTTGTAGTTTTCTTCTTGTCTGTAGAGAGAATACCTTGTGTGTTAAGCACCGGTTCAGTTCTTTGTTCCTATTTAGTAAATTGCTCTTGTCTGCATTAAAAAAGGCATAGGTGGATCTGAAAGCTGGGATTTCAATCCTATCTGGAAAAAAATTTATGTCAAGAAGCAGTGCTCTCAAATTGTTAGAGCTAGATTTTAATACAAGCAATTAACTAGAATTGTGATTTTTCTGCAATATCATAAATGAGACTTAACTTTTCTTTTGGTCCTGAAGAATTTTTGAAATAGATTGGAAATTATTTTAAATATGAGATAGTGCTTAAAAATTTTATATGCTTATATCCTTCTATTATGTTTCATTAATCCCCCCACATTTAACTAAAAGAACCCATTTAATGATGAAAAGAATATAAATGTGAAATTAAAGTTTGTTTGATATGTTCCTGTATTGCATTTTCCATCTAAAATGTTCTGCTTTGTATTGTATCAGCATGAGAAAAGTCTTACAGTTCTGCATTATTCTGAATTTTTGGTTTTCATGTTCAGCACATAGGGTGTTTGAGAACAGTTACTAATTCTTACCATTCCTGTTACATGTTTTGTGGGAACACTGACATATGACTTATAGTTAGCCTCCTTTTCTCCTGCTTCCCAGTATTTGGTAGAGGTTTTTTTCTTAACTATGAGCAGGCTTTCTGGTTTTGTTTGACCCTATCTTTATATCTGAGAGATTTTATTAGAGTTCTTAAAACAGGAGAGGTTGGTTACGTGAAATAGTGGCTACACCTATTACGTTCTGCTTGCAATGTTACTTTAGCTGGAGGTCTTAAAATTAAAAAATCCCCACCCTTTTATAATGTCTCAGGGCTGGGGGGAAGCTAAAAATCAGATCTGAATAATTTTGTTTTAAAAACTACGTAATCTTACAAACAGCATCTATTCAAGCATTAACGCCTCCCTGCCCCACCCTGTGCTGAAGTCAATGTACCTTGATAGCGATGATGAGCTGCTGTAGAAAATGCCCCTTGGAAAAAAAAAAAAAGCCCCAATAACTAATCTTCTGTAAGCTCCGCAGGCCTGCTTAATTAATGAGGCTTCATCTCTTTGATAAATTTAAGTTCCCTGTATATTTGTCTAAACTACCGAAAGAAAACATTGTGACAAGTTCCTGAAGGAAAACCTGCCTTAGGTAGCGATAGCATCGGCAGCGATACGATCAGAGTTTATACGTGGGCTCTGGGCTGTTTTTGGGAAGGAACGGCTAATCCCGTTCTGCCAGGTGATCCGGGATCAGCGCTGTGGAAATGGCTCCACAAAAGCCTTGTGGGGCTCAGCCGGGCCGGAGGGGCTGCGGGCGCAGCGGCGGGGCCGCGGCCGGGCTGTGCCCGCTCCGCCGGCCGGGGTGGCCCCGCGCACCCCGCTCCCTCGCCCCGGCTGCTGCCGCCAACGAGGATTTCGTTTTCAAACTTAAAGGCAAAATCAGCTCAAGTTTAAATGGTTATTTCTTTCCGTCTCCGTCCAAAAGGAAACGAAAATAGTCATTTGGAGAAAGAATTAAGACTTTTTTTTTTTTTTTTCCTCCCCCCGGCCCACGAAAGGATATGAAAACTTGCTCGAAATGCTCCGAGCCGGCGTTGCAATCTTTCGGGCAGCTCGAGCGGGTAACGCTAACGTTTTTACATCTTAGGAATGCCTTCCCGATAAAAATAATGCCAGTATTTCTCAGTCGTCCCAAGCAAGCTTAAAGCGATATAGTAGCTACGGGGAATCAGGCAGAGCTTCACTTTGGGAGAGGGGGCTGGGGCAGGGAAGGAGATCGGCAGAGTGCGCCCGGGTGCCAGTGTAGGATCGGGTGGTTTGCTGACGGCTTCCCGTTTATCTCCCCATCTGACTATGCTGCGGGGCGATTTTATGCTGTACTTAAAAATCTGGGCAAAAACAAATGTTTGTTTAAAAAAAAAAAATCGACCGATTGCTCCAAATCACATTAATTATTCAGGGTAGATCTATACTTCCTTCGTGTCAAAGTCAAATGGATAGTGCGTTCGCTCTGGGGAGCGAAAGCAAACAGCGGTGGACTTTTAAAACAAAATGCAGCACTCGAGATTTACCGGGGAAAAATAGAAGCAAGGAATACCGTAAGGGAAAAAAAATTAAAGGGAAAGAAACCTGACTGTAGGGAAGGAAAGGCATGCTGTAATTCTGACTAAACTATGGTAAGCTGCTGTGTGATGCATCATATATTCCAAGATTTAGAACAGAACCTTAGAGTAACAGAAATATAGCAGATGTTGTCGCATGCTAAACTACAGAATATATAAGATTCTTTTTGTTAGATGCACTTTTTAAAAATGGAAACTAGGAGGTTTAGAAGGTCACTATACTGAGCTAAGGTTTGGGCTAGGTGTTGCGTTTAGCCTATCTTTACATCTCGTGGTTTCGTTTATTTAAAAAAAAATATTCCTTCTGATGTTCAGAAAGAATGTGTTTGCCTAAATTTAAGAACCATTCACAAAAAGTCAGTGTAAAGTTAAAGTAATATTTTTATTACTATTTGCAACAAGTCAGTTGTGGGGCACATAATCTGACCTTGGCACCGAAATACATTTAACATCAGTAAAACTTTTTTAAAGGGAGATTTGTACATATAGTTAAATAATTTTTTCACTTGGTGACAACATTCAGGCAAACAAGAGAGCATAAGAAAAGGGCTATACATGGATTGGAAAATGTACCTTTCGGGTTTCGTTTTGAAGTTGCAAAAGTCCGATCGCTTCTTTTTGTGACCTTTTAAAAATTCACATTGGAGGACAGGAGGAGAGAAGCTCTTCCCTTTTTCTGTGCAAGGCGGTGAGAGTTTATGCCGGGAAAACCGACGGCAAGTTTTTAAAGGCCGAACTGCAGGTGGGTGGGGGGGTGGCGGGGGCGCGTGTCTTTCGCCGCCTCTTTCCGTCGTCGTTCGCGTTAAATAGAAAGTTTTTTAGGCGCTGTTGTTGTTTACGGAGGGCGAGTTTTTTTGTGCGCGGGCGTGTTAACCCTATAGCTTGTCGAGGCTTTTGGGATTGGTGAGGATTTCTCTGGCTAGCCTCCAGGTCTGTTTGGCAGCGCTTTCTAGGGCCGAGTGGGGTTTGCCCTGAAAGAGGTCTAGGTTGGGCAGGAAGTAGTGGGGGCAGCGCCGGCACTGCAGGCAGGAGATGAGCTGCAGGAGGATGCCGTTCAGCCGGTCGCCCAGGCACGCCTCGTCCCAGTCGGTCTCCCGCGGGTGTTTCTCGCACTCGTACAGCAGCAGCGTCTTCATGTGGTAATTGTTGAGGGGCTGCCCGGGCAGCTCCAGGTGCCGGTCGCGCAGCGTCTTCAGCACCGACAGGCACTTGTTCCGGCAGCCGCCCATCAGCAGCCGGTTCTCGGCCTCGCCGAACTGCAGCACCCACGCGTCGCTCTCGGCCGAGCTCTGTTTGCCTGTCAGCGAGTAGCACTCTTTGGAGAGCAGGTTGAAGCCCTCCGCCTTCACCTCCGCCACCCGGTTGGGGCCGGGCCAGGGGATGTGGGGCATGGGCCACTGCGCCGCGCTGCGCGGCCAGATCCCGGTGCACTTGAACGCGGGCGTGATCTGCACCACGTACCGCTCCCGGATGCGGAGCTTCACCTCGCTCGTGTCCGCGATCATCTTCACCACGTCCCGGTAGCTGCACTTGTCCACGGCCTGAGCCACCAGCGTCTGGAAGCGGGAGCGGATCTTGCGGGCGGACAGGTAGCCCGAGGCGGTGATGAACTCCACCCAGAGGGACATGCTGCGCTTGCGGCCGTCGCTCAGCTTGAGCACGGCGCAGCCCGGCAGGGAGCCGTCGTCCACGAAGTTGAAGACGCCCATCTGGTTGAGGTAGAGCACCACCTCGAACTCGGTGGGCGAGATCACTTCCAGCCCCTCGTAGCGGGCGTCGATCTCGCTTAGGGAGCTGATGAAGCGCGGCTCCTGCACCTCCACCTCCTTTAGCACGTCCGACACGACCTTGCACACCTCCCGGATGGTCTTGGCGATGGCCGCCTTGCGCGCCTGGCAGCGCTCCGTGTAGTATTTGTTGAGCTGGTAGACCAGCTTGGCCTGCGCAGCGATCATGTTGGGGCACAGGTCCGGGCTGTACACCGGGCTCTCGCAGTACGTTGAGGGATCCAATGCTTTAGCGGTGGCTGCAGCTTTGCGGAAGGCACCAGCCAAATCGCAGACCCCCACCGCCTCCGGGAAGAAGGCGGCAGCGGCGCGCCAGTGAGAGCAATTAAAGAAATCGGGGAGGGCGGCGAAACACAAAGGAGCGAAGCCCAGCGCTGCCCCGGCGAGGAGGAGAAGGAGGAGCGGGCCGGTGCGGGCTCGGCGGCGGTGCTGGTGCTGTTGCTGGTGATGCCGGAGCCGGTGCCGGAGAGGCGGGCAGCCCCCGCGGGCTCCCGGCGCGCAAAGTTTTGGATGGCGATGGGGGCAGGGAAGTCTGGGCTGCCTCTGCGCTCAGGCGCCCACCCCCCCGCGCAGCGACAAAAATGCCCTTTCAATAGTTCATGGAAAAAAAAACCCAAAACAACAAACAAACTTCCCCAGGACTCGCAGAAGGTCCCCGCAGAAAAGCCGGTCGGCGGCGAAGTTTAAAACCGCACACGGTACGAGAGGAGGAGAAGAATGCGAGCAATGCCCTCAGCGGAAGAGTGAACTCTGTGTCTGTCTGTTTGTCTGTCTCTCTCTCTCTTTCAGTCCGTGGCACCGCCAGAGATGTGCATGAGTTTGGCTGCCGCTCGCTCAGACTGTCAGGGGGTGTTGTTGATTTCCCTTTTCCTGCTGGAGGCGTTGGCTGAACCCGGCTCTGTGGCTGTCTCTATCTTTAGGCGCAGACGGGTGCACTTGGTCTGGGATCTCTCATTCCCGTCCTGCAGCTCTACATAGATTGTTGTGAGAGAGAGACTGTATGGAGAGGAGTTGTTGCTTTTTTTTTTGTTTGTTTGTTTGTTTTCTTTGCACAGACTGTGTTTTATCCTGAGCGGGAGGAAGGCGTAGCTGCCGTGCCCGGGATGGGTTCTCCTCCCCCACCCCACCCCTGGAAGTGCGCGCCGAGGCTCCCAGTGTCCGCGCCTGTGGCTCCGCTCCTGCCGCGCCGTGTGCCCGCGTCCCTCTCGCGGCGCTGCCGCCGGGCCCTGTAGTTTATGAATGGGGCCGCGCGCGGGCGCGGGGCGGGGCCGCGCCGCCAATCGCCGCCGAGCTGTCAGCGCCGCGGCCAATCGCCGCACCCGGCGCGCGCACACGCGCCCTCGCTCCCGCCCCCGGCCCCGCGCCCGCTGCGCGCCGGGGCTCGGAGCCGGGATGGGCTGCGGGGCAGCCGGGAGGGAGGCTCGGGGCGTCCCCCCGCCCGGCGCGGTGGGAGTTGGGGGGGGGGAGAGGAACAAAAAATCCCTGTAATTTTGCCGTGGCAGCCGGTGAAGGGCGAGGTGAGCTCGCTGCTCCCTCCGCTCGCTGCGAGGGGAGCCGGCGGCAGTGCCAGTGTGTGCGGGGAAAGGGGAGAGGTGGGCCGGGGCTTCACCGCAGGCATAAATCTTATTTCGCTTAATGCCGGGCTGCAGCAGTGAAAGTGAGACCGTCACCGGAGTAGCGTGGCACACCTTGTTTTACTGCCCCCAGTCACCTTAATTTAGATAAATCTTGTGTCATAAAGGTCTTTTCATCCTCCTAAAGCGTAGGATTGAGTTATTCAAAAGGAAACGATATTTTATGCAAGTTTGTATTAATAAGAATATGGAATGGTTTAGACATAAAGCCGTGGCTCCGTGGTGTCAGGTCGGAGGTAGCCCTGGGGCAGTACCTGCTGCGGAGGGGCCAGATCTGCTTTTCCTCCGGGAACTTATGATGGAAGGGAGGGCGGTTTCCACACCTCCAGTGCTCGGGGCAAGGGTGCGTAGCTGCTTTGCCCTCCTCTGGGCCGTGCAGTCCCGCGGTGCGGGGCGGCTCTCGCCGCCCGGGAAACCGGCCGGGGCCGTGCCCCTGCAGACAGACGCGCGGTGCGCTCCTCTGTGCAGAGCCTCCCGGTAACCCGCTCGCAGCGGTTGGGCTCGGTTCCTTGCGCTCTCTTCTTTTCGCTGCAGCTGACTGATTTTAATAAAGAAAATACTGCCGTCTGTTTTCTGTGTGCGCTTAAATTAGAAACATGTCTGGTGCCGACCGTACCGCTGGAAGAAGTAAGTATAGACGTGCCCGGCGCCGGTGCGGCTCCGTCCTTCGCGAGGAGAGGATCGGCTCCCTGCTTCCCTGCCGGGGCACTCTGCGCCAGGGGATGAAGGGGCCCGGTGGCCCGCGGTGCCCGGAGCTGGTGGCGGTGTGAGGTGTTCCCGCCGGGTCCGGCCCCGTCGGGAGGGAGATGAGCCCAGGGAAGGCTCCGAGGGGTGCGGGAGAGGGGGTAGGCTGCCACGAGGGCAGAGTGGGCGCTGGCGCCGCTGTTCTCATGGTCTCTGGGGTGTCCCGGCGATGCGCGGGCTGGAGCGGGGCTCTCCGCCCCGGGGCGCGGGTAAGTGCCTGCAGAGCTGCCCTCTCCCCGCCGCCGCACCCGCTGGGGCGCTCGGAGGCTCGCTTGCTCGGAGCTTACTCTGCGCGGCTCGGCTGGCCTGGCGCAGCTGCCAGGGTCCCACGCCTCGCCTCGCCTCCCGCTGCCCTCCGGCAAAGGGAAGAGTTAGTTAGGGCTGGGGGTCCCTTTCACACGCCACCGTTAAAGCTCCCGGGCCGTGCTCGCTGCCGGGCTAGCACCGCTCTCAGCGCCGGCGAGGGCTCTGCACACCCGGCCTCCGAGCGGAGGTGGGCAGGAGGGTTCGGCGGCGTCTCGCTTCCCGCAGAGAGCGCCCAGCCTAAGGGTTACCGTGTCCTGGGCGCGGAGGAGGTTGCCGGAGCCTTCAGGCGGCCCTGGCAATGGCAGGGGTACACGCGTTCCTTTTTTCAGGGTAAAAGCAGGACGAGGGGGCGATTCCATTCCCACCCCCCCGAAAAGGTGCCTAATGATGTAGCGTTACCAGTGTTCAGATTTAAAACAATTCATTACCAATTTTCCTGCCCGAGGTAGAAGCCCTAGTAAATAATAAATCAGCTAAACAAAAGCTGACTTTAATTTATTGCCCCAACGCTAATTAGAAACATCATTTGAGCAATAAACTTAAACACTTCCAGCAAATAATGCACGTGAAATACTTCTCTCCCGTGTCTGGGCGTTTGTGGCCGCACTGCATTAAGACCAGCTTCATCTGTGGCGGAATTTGCTCTCACCGGGATGAATAATTGAAGGGGGAACAGGATCCGAGGAGGCTATAATTGAAGAGCCCTTGTCACCTCTGCTTTTATGTATGTTAGTGTAGAAGTCCATCAGCAGCTCCTTGATGGTGTATAAAACGAAGTGGCATCCCCTCCAGCAGCAGGAGATACTGTATTCCATTAAAAAAGACCGTGTGCGTGCGTGTGCCGCAGAGAGGGAAACTCTCAGGGCTAAAAGCCACTTGAAGTCTTCAGACCGATTGATCTGTATTCTCTCGTTATAATCCGTCTCATCATACTTGAGTTAATGAGGCAGGGGCGGGGGTGATCTGATGGTCCTTGACAAATTCATTAGGGAGGCTGCGGGACATTTTATTTGACTGTTAAACATCGTGTTTGTTTGGTTTAAGCAGTGCCAACATCAGCATGCCGCTGCCTGGAGCTATAGTATTTTGTTAGCGAGGGCTTCTGTAAAAAGATACTGGAAAGGGGACGCAGTGTGCAGTGTTTGCTCTTGCCTTGGCTCCTCCTGCCCCCTCCCGCTCGTACGGCAGGGAGCTCGGGCCGGGTGTAAATCCAGCCGTGCAGGCAAGGGATGTGCCACGGTATTTTCTTTGCACTCAGGATGGCGAAGTGGCAGCGAAGGGCTGCCATTGAGACTTTTTTCTTTCCCCTTTTTTTTTTTTTTCCCCATTAAGAGAACATTATGGATTTGTGTTAACCACTGGAACAACAAAAGGAAAAAAGCTGGAAAGCAGCTCAGAGTTTCAGCAATAAGCATGCAAGTTTCTTGCTGCGTTATGATATAGCATACTTTCATTCGATTCCCTAACCAGCTTATCAACATGGCATACGTTAAATATTTCAGAGTATTTTAATAATGCATTTTAAAGTTTCTATAACATGCTACTGATATAAGGTGTAATTTTTAAGGTAAATCAAAGTTTAATCAAAGTGACTTAAGGTTGTTGAAGGATTTCTGCCAAGCCTGTCCTTTGTCTCTCCCTTGCTGAGAGGCAGAGGGAAAAGTGAATTCAGGAGCAGTTGCTTCTGAAAGGGCTGAGAAGTATTTTTAAGAATAGCATATGAAATATGTATGTGTTTGTATATGCTTTGTTCATGGCAGCTTTGCTGATGAGACCCAGCTAGCATTCCATTATTTTCTAGTAGTTGGTTTCCTCTCTGTCCTTTCATTTAATGGAAACAGTTTTGCAGAAAATGGAATAATTAATCTGTGTGTGGAACCTAGCATTGTGTTATTTTTTTCCTGGAGATCAGTGTTCAAACATTCTCAGCTTTAAGTGCTTTGTAGGACTCTGCTTCCATTTATAGAAGAACTGTATGGGAAAAGAGCTAGTGCCCTTTGCCTGTCATTTTCATACATTCCTGTGCTGCTGATGAAGCTTGAACTGCTGTAGGGAATGTATGGATTTGAAAAGAAATGATTCAGTAATGCACGTTGCATTTCTCCACAGCAGAACCGGGTTAATAGCTACAGCCAGCGCTGTGCTGGGTTTGAGGGATAAAATTCCTTTTGCATTCGATGGTGTACAGTGTGTACCTTTTTTTGGGACTCATGGCTTTAGTATCTGCTGATCTGTTTTAAGGTCTGTGTGTATGAAGTTAGCTGATGGCACACACCGGAGGAGTAAGGATGATTTCATTTTTACCAATGTCATTAAAGTATCTCATCAACCTAAAGTGTTGTAGAAATCTTGTACCTTTTTTTTTTTCTGTGAAGATTGAGTGGTATGGTAATTAAAGAATTCATACATGTTTCTAAGTCTCCCTAGCTTTCATTTCTTCAGTGGGAGAGGGGTTGCTTCCAGCTACTCCTTTAAGAAGCTTATTTCTGCTTTCCTGTTCAATCTTAAAATGTGAATGTGTTCATAATCTGGTGTTTAACCATAAACAATCTGCTACTGAGGGACTTTTACTAATGCTTTGAACTTCACGTTAAAGGTAGCATCTTTTCTTTTCTCATAGTGATAATGGCGACTTCTTTTAGCTGTGGACTGGTTTGAATGCTAAATACTGTTTTGTAATTTTATTTTTAATAAGTTGGCAATCAGGGACAATCAGACATGTACTAAAAAATAACAATTCTAGTGCTTCTGTAAAATTTTCTTCTTGTTAAAACTTCATGTTGGCCTTTTGTTTGATGCGGTTAGTGTGGGTGCATGCTGTTTCATCCATTAGAAGTAACCAAGTTTGTGTGTGTTGGCTGGTCTTTATTTATAATAACTGATTAATTATATGAATAACATCGCTTTTAAGAAGTGAAAACTTGTTATATGCCAGAATTTTCTCAGCTTCACCTCTGCTTGAATGCATTAACACTTATTTGCTTGAGAAAAAATATGAGGTGGGCTACAGAGATAATGTCTGGTTCTTAATAGTGCTGTCAGGCTGAACCAGCACTTATTTTAAAATTGCAAAAAATACAAAGATGTTATAAGCAAAATCAAAGTTTTAGAAATGAAAAAAAGATTAATTTGCGGACTTTTGGGGTTTTTTTTGGTCAGTAGCTGCAGATGATTGTTCTCTTTATTGCCTTAGATGTTGAAGTCTCTGCATATGTGTGATGATGCCAACATACAACAGCCTGTGTGGTTTTACTGGTTAGACAGCTATTTTTGAGATCAAAATCTTCATGCAGCTTTGTCAAGACAAAGCATATGTATAAGTTAACCTAAAATTGTCTGAGTTATACTCTTTTAAAATGTCAGTTTCTAGGTCCAGAGGCAAAAGCTCCTTGTTTATAAGCTTATACTTAAAAAAGTGCTTTTTCAAGTAGAACATATAGCAGTGTGAAATCCTCTGCTCCTCACCAGCCACTGTACAGGTTATAACCTTTCAGTGAGTTTCTATGAGGGCAATTTATAAAGGGAAAGGGTGTTGTGAGAGGAGGTAACGGAGGGGGCTCAATCTTCTCAGTAGCAGTGGTGACCAGCACAGAATATATTGAGTCTCTCTATCGGTCTCCTCCCTGAATTTTAAGGTGATTTTGTTTTGACTTTGGGTCTGATAGAAAAAGCATGCAATTTTTATTTAATTTAAATAAAACCCTGTTTGAGCAGTCTTCTAACTGTTCCCTCATTCAAATTAAATGCACAGTTAGAAGCATCTACTTTTCTGTGCATTGTACTTCATAGTTTTGAATTTTTATCCTTTGAAAGACTATGTTGACATAAAAGTAGTAAACTATGACTTCTAAAACCATTGCAGGGGTTTTGTTGCTACTTCTAATGAGAGAATCAAACCATAGCTAATCCTATTTTCTATCTTGCTGTGCGCATCTTATTTCAGAATAACTTCATAACTTCTCCATGTTAATATGCTGCTCTCTTTTTCATTTTCTTATGAATTAGGTAAAACCTGTCTGCAAAATAGTTCAAGGTACCATCTCCCACTGCTGAAAAGGGGAAACTGCATTGGCTCAAATAATGTATAGAGGCCATCTGCATAGCTTAATTGAAATAATATTTGGTGATCTAAGAGATGGAAATTGTTCCTTTTCTTTAACCATCTGAAATAAAACTAGGATGTAAACCAGCTGTCTTGGCCTATGGAAATCAAGGTTCTGCCAGTCTGTTTCTTTTCTTCATTTTCTACTTCTATCTTCCTTTATTATCTTTGTATCCTAAGGAGTCTTTCTTATTTTCTAACTGTTTTTGTCTGCAGCAAGGGGCTGGGTTGGTGTGTTTAAATAGACTCTGGATAGAGTGAAAAATCTTTGATCTATGGCTATGACTGCTTCCAAATGATTTGCTTGCTGGGACTGGACACTGTCCATGCCCTTTCACTTCACTATCAGATAGGCACACAAAAAGGACTTGACATGCTACCAGATGCATAGTTAATCATTGCATTAGGTCTGTAAAGGGAACCATCCAGACTCAATTAGGTCTACCATTTTTAACTAGTGTTTGCTCTGTAGTTTGTTTGGAGTACAATATTAATTCTAACTGCCATTCTGTTTATCTAAAAGGGCTTTAATGCAGTTCTATGCTTTCGTTTTCAAGTCTTCTCTGCGTTTGCGCTGTTTTGTGTCTATTTAGAACATTGTATATTTGGTACTATGTAACAAATAGTGCAGTGTAACATATTATCTGAAGCTTTAATGAAAAGAGTGTTTTGTCTTTTTGTAATTCAGCAGTTTTCCTTTCTCAATTCCAATTTCAAAAAGTGCATTTGAGATAACCTAAATGCAGCAGCTGGCATATATTGAGTCAGCATTCAGAAGTAAAGCTTGCAAGGGTATCTGGAGTTTGGAACTGAGTCTTAAATGCTGAAAACCAAGTGGCAGCATTTTTCCTCTCACTTTTTTACCAAGAGCACATTCTTCTGTCTGGCACTGCACAGTTTTGTGTGAGGAGGATATTAAGGGTG
The DNA here is from genome assembly GCF_015832195.1 of Motacilla alba alba. NCBI lineage: Eukaryota > Metazoa > Chordata > Aves > Passeriformes > Motacillidae > Motacilla > Motacilla alba. The sequence continues at coordinate 58,481,775 of NC_052019.1, read as the reverse complement.
CATGAGTTAAAAAGGTCCAGCTGTAGAATAAAAAAACATTGCTTAAATTATTGTTCTGAATCTTGCCTGGGATTTCTAGGAGTAGTTTGTGTATTTACATTTACAGTTGTTAACTGTATGCACTCAGTAAAGCCCATTGAAAATTCCTAACCTTCCCAGAGTTTCAAAAAATTAGTATTCACTACAGTTTGTAGATGTAGCCAGTCCTTTCATGGTATGAAGAAGCTTGGGTGTTCAAATTGTATAAATTCTTTGGATCACTCATGCTGTGTGCATTTTCCAGTCATGATTATATTGTATATGGCAAGCCCAAGGAAGCAGGAGAATAAAAGGACATAAAATAATTTTTGATTGAAAATTAATATGTAAGAAAGGAGCACTAATCAGAGACTTTAAAGGTATTTTCATTTGGTTTTAATATTTATTTATTTTGGAAGAAAGGAGGAGCAAGACATTCAGCTATTGACTTTTTTAAAAAGCCTATATATAGTTACAAAAACTGTTATATTAAACTTCAAATTATAGTTCAGCCTTTACTTTAGATCTGAGATTTTTTGCTTTAATTCTTTGCTTCATGATTGTCAATATCCTTTGGAGGAGGGCACATGCATTAAAATGTAACATTTATCATTTAGTTGTAGTCACAGGGATATTTAGAAGTTGCTAATGGATTTCCAAGATGCAGGATGTACAAGTGGATACTACTCAGAAGTGCCAGTTAGGGCTCTCTGAGGACTTTTAAATAATTTATGGCTACCTGCTGCTCCAAAATACAGGTGTGTGTCTGTGTATTTTCCATTAATGTTTCGTATTGATGCATATAAATACTCAGCGGACACTAAACCTAATACAGTAGTCCTTTAGAGGTGCAGGCAGGTGGCTTTTCCCCATCCATCATCTGTCCTGGAGATTCATTCTGACTGGCATCTGCGTGCCAGCATGCCTCCAAAGGGGAATTGTTTGTGTACTTTGGGGGCTTCCAGAGTGCGAACTTGAAAGAAAGTGGGGCTTGAAATGTGCGGTCATTTGTGAATTTATGTTTTATCTCCCTTCACTTGAAAATTTATGAGGAGAGTGACTTAGGGTGCTTGCGTTGTGTGTTCCAGGGCTTGCCCCCACTGATAACACCCTTGTTGGCGTGAAAGTGCAATGCAAATTATGACAGTTACAACCTTCTGTTTTGTTTAACCTGTCAGTGAATTTCCTGGCTCAGTGCTGAGAGCAATGGCGTGTTCAGCTAGTTCCATATTCACCTAAACTTAAAAGGTCAGGTTTCTACAGGCAAGCCTAGTCAAAGCCTAATTGATGAGGAGGGCAGGGGGACAGAATTTACTGTTCTGTTGGCTAGTTTCATATCGTTAGGTTGTCCTGAAAGCATCAGGCAGTCACAGCCCCTTTCATGTAAGTGCTGACCCTAGACAGGAGCTGACAATCAAAGGAGGCAGCCACAGGAACCGGTGCAAGTAGGCTATTGATTTTTCAGTTAGGTCTAAGTAGTTTGTAGTATGGGTAATGGGTGACAGAGGCAGGTATGTCATTATCAATGAGCTCCAGAACGGCAGCGACAGCCCCCGCTCATATTTCCTTCAGCACTGACAGTAGGCGTCCTGCACTGGTCAATAAATCGCCCAACCTTTTACTGACAAGTGACTTGGAGGTGGGGAGGGGAGTCAAAGAGCTAAACTTCCCGTACTTGAACTTGACATGGATGCAGAGCAAGGATCTTGGCATCTGCGTTCCTGGCTCATCAGGGAAGGAGCCGAGGAGAACGCAGGGAACAGAACAATGGGAGCTGTGCGGCCACAGAAGGTTAACTTTATTTTGTGCCCTCTAGAAAGTCCAAGATTTTTCCGAGTTCGAGTGAAATAGCTTAAAACACCAGCTTTCTGTATCAGCATGATCTGCTTCAGTAGTTAATTTAGGTTACCATGGCAGGGATTTGTTTTTACTTTAGTATTGCTCTGCATTTAATCAAGGTTATACTGCTATAGCAGTACAACAATCACAGTCTGCCATTCAAAATCCAGTTTTAATTCCTAGTTTCCTCTTCTTGAATTTCATATATGGAGACTATTTAAAGATATTGGAGGTTTCATATAAATCCAAAGTGTTAGCAATACAGTTTTTGTTCGACTACTAGTGCTGTTTTGGGTCAGTAGTGGAGAACCAATACTTTAGGAAGCTGAATAAAGTTTTTATGACTTGGATTTTACTAGCTGTGGTTTCTGAATTTAATAGAGATAGATCCAGATTTTAGCTTTACACTTAATTAAATTCTGAAAGATATTGGGAGAACATAAAAATTGTAATAAGTGGTGTGGTCTTTTTTTTTTTTTTTTTTTTTTTAAATATACCTGTATGGAAAATCAGTTAAATGAACTCATGCATCTTAATCTGCATTTCATGAAGTTTTTAGTATTGTTACTTTATTTGAGCAATGTAAGTTATCTGCATTTTTTTCAGAAGTTGTAATTCAGTCAGGTTTTATGCTGTGCACAGATGTGAACAAAATAGCATATGCTTATAATTAAGAAATCTTTAGACAAATTGAAATAAAGCAGAAGAGTAAATGTTTTGAAAAACTTCCTTAAAATAACTCATTGCTATGGTATCTTGTTGAACAATGTTTGTAATGTTACACAGAGCAGGATTCTGAGACTGTGTGTTTTGAATAGCTGCAAAGTATCATCTGTGGCTGAAACTTTCATCTGTCTGCAGCAGCTAAAGCTGTTTTCTTCATGGCTGACTCTTTAACTGCAAGGGCAGTGTTGACACAGACTCAATAAGTGGGGTTGAAATTTATCACTGGATTATGAAATCCTTTAATAAATATTTATATAAGCTAAAAACCTGAATACCTGTTTATTTGGAGCCGTTATGAAATTGATTAGTTGTAAAAATCTGTTTAGATATTGCATTTACCTATTTGTCTATTGAACAAAGCTTTGGAAGAGGGACTGGCTAGCTGTCTTCCAGAGGAAAAGAAATTTTATTTAGTTGGATCAAAAGTGTGCCAGATTGTTTGAGTCCTTCCATATTTAATGGGAGTTTTTCTTCTGTCAGTTGTTTTCTTTATCCTGCAGTGACTTTTTTTTTTCTTTTGTTAAACTAGGTAAAAAGTACAGTCATGCAGTCTGAATCTTACCTTTTCTTATAAACAGGTCCAGCCTCCTTTACTGTATTTTTAGTGTTGCTGGCATGCTGTGTTATTGCAGAAATGTAAAAAGGAGCTGTAGAAAGGCGACAAATTAAATTTTCATGAAAGAACCCCCTAATCAGCAGTGACAGGGTAAGAGAAAGATGATTGCCACTTGGTCATTGTGGAGAGGCACTTAGACTTGGTGTCAAGGCTTCTGTTAATGATGACTAATGTCTTTCTTGGAGAAAACGCATGCTCAAACATGCCACAGTCCAGAAAAAGAGTGGGGGAATAGGCATATTAAGGAAAAAGGCTGTGGATCCTAAAACAAAAGCTTAGCTCTTCAGATGAAAAAGGTACAGTGTTTTTGCAATGTCAGAAGGCACGCCTATGGAACTGTCTGTTTTGGGCTCTTCAAGCATAATAATAATAATAATAATAAATGTATATAGACATACACTATTGTGGTCTACATGGTATCTGCTGCTTTAATTAAAAAAGGAGATGGTGATGATACAGATGTGTAAGCACTCTGGTCAGAAATAAACAGTCACAATTTACTCTTCTGTTAACAAAGCTTGCTTTTCAGAAAGAACAACAGCTGCTACAAAATATTCTTACCTAAGCACAGCACTGTTCTGAATAAACCTTCCGTAGTCAAATGTAAAATGACTCAAGAGACCTTTTTCAAATCTTCAAGCTTTGGCTTTTAGATATATTGGCAAAAAAGAGGTGGCACATGTCATTCCTTCAGCTTTTCCCAAAGTGAGACCTTTCAGAAGGGCATTTGCAATGCTTGTCATATTTTTTCATATATATCTTATTGGCCTGACAAGTCTAGAGGACCATGAGAAAACAGATGTCATTGCATTCAGACAACACTAATTACTCTGGGATTTTTGCAGCCTCAGTGCCTGCATGTAGCTGTCGATTATGACTGTTTATGTGGCCCATCATGGGTACACGATGCACATTCAGATGGTGTCACCAGCCTTTGTGTTCCCTATTATCACACAATAAGATGGAAAAAATCAGCAACAAGCATCACAACAAGGAAATGCCTTAATGGGAGATTTCTACATGCATTTTGCTAAAGATTGCATTCACAGTCCTTATTAGATTTAAGTGTTTTAGCGTCTGTTTGCTAACTGGAGTGCAGCGCAGTGGCTGTCAGTGTTCACCGTGGTTCTTCATGTTGCAGGCTTTCATTTTCTGCAATTGCATAAACACTACCTGAAAAATGCTGATTGACCCAGCAGTTGTCAGAAATTTCCTGCCTCTAACCTTTCTACCAAACAGAGATTTTTCTGTGTCACAGTTCACATTAGAAACCAACAGCCTTATTTTATTCTCTTACAGACTGCATTGTTGGTACTTCCTTGGTTAAATTTTCTTAGCAACTCTGTCATTTTGGAGTCTCTTCTTCCTCTGCAGCAATGACTGCTGCAGGATTCCTAATGCAAAGTTCAAACAGTGGTCACGCCGTGGCCTTACTTTGTGTGCTATCTTGAATTTTGGTGTGTGGTTTATAAGCAGAACAACCGATGTTAATCACAGATTGGAAAATGAAAGCTCCAATAATGTAACTTCACATGCTGATGAAGCAGAAATAGAAGCAGCTTTATCAAAGATGTATGATGAGATAAAACTGCAGTCTCTGCTGTACAGTTATAGTAATTATGACTAATGAACCGTCCAGTCTGGATGAAATGGCATGCCCACAGGGACTGTGGCCAATCACTTGTGACTTATGCAAGCTGAACATAACATTGATGGTGTTCCAGATTCCCTGTAAGAACAGGAAGTGTGGTCTTTGTTTGGAACGTCAGCTTTGTCAAGTTATTTTCAAGCAGCGTAGGAATAAATGGCATTAGTAAATAAAAGTCTTAAGGGTTAGGGTTCATTGGGTTTTAAAGTGGGCATAAAGAATTAAAATTTGCCATGTCAAATATACCTGAATAAAACCCCCTGTGAGGATGGCACATACACTTCAAAATATACTTCAAAATTGTTCTGTTACCTTCCAATGTGAGTCATTGGAAGCACATGTTACATTTTAGTATGCTGAGTACAATGAAAGCCAAAGATACAAAACATATGAATATAGGTTTGTATCTATTCAGGTTTACTGTAGCAATTTGGGGTTTTAACAAATTTGCTTGAGACCTGATACTTTCATTTTTGAAGCACATTGCATTTTAAGCCAGCCGTAATTTTTAAGTGGGAGAAGATAGGTGTACAACCTGAAAGACAATTTCTTGTAGAAACATGGAAGCAACATACAATGGAGCTTCAATAAGTTTTGGCAAAGTATAGATGCACAGAGTAGTAATTTTAAATCAGTTTATTTTTATGCAGACACTGTGTGTAGCTGTAAAAAAAAGAAAAAAATACCGGAATTCTGAAATGCAGATTATGCAGAGACTTCTGAATTTAATTATATGATAATAGCAGAGCACAAAAAATACTTTTGTAAATGTAACTTTGTGCTAAATTGTTTGGGCCCAGTCTGAAAGCAGTTGTGGATCAGCAAATGTTTGAAGGATTTGGGAGTAAAATGATCAGTATGTTACAGATGTTAGTGATGCATTACGATCAGTTTACCATTTTGACTGAACCCCTCCAGAAGTCTACAAAGAAAAAATATTTCAAAAATTAGTTGCAAACAAACTAATATAAAGTAAGAAACCTCCCTCCACCCACTTATCCACCACCCCTTAAATGATTTAGAGCAAAATTAAAGCATAATTTGACAAAAAGTGTATGTTACACTGTTGTGCTGTTTAACAATGGTTTACTCACTCACACTAGAAATCTCAAATACTTTGACACTTCTGTTATTTCTATTTTGAAAGTATACAGAGACGCTTCAAGGGGCCTACTAAGAATTAACATCCTTTTCTTTTGTCTCTTGCAACAAAGCATATTGTATCAAATGTTGCAAATGTGAAAATATTGTGTACAGTTCAGAGTATAATGTTAAGATAAACAATGCTGGTAAGTAAATTCTGAAAATGACTGCATTTTGGCTCTGATAAATAATTAAGGGTAAAATCTTTCAGAGACTGTGGTACACTTAAGTACGAGTCTCTTCCACAATGTCATTTCAGAATCAATAGCATGCAATGCATTATGCACATTATCTAATTTTGCTGCACAGGAAGTTGCATTCTGATCACTTTAGTGTTTGTATGAGGCTCGTGCCAGTGAAGTCAGGACTGAATTTGTTAGATGATATACAAATGTACAAAATGAATTCTCATTCTTCCAAAGAGTTATTATTTTAAAGTAGTGGATTTAAATACATAGTGATTATACATGGATATATAAATGTTTGTGTGTATGTTGTAGCAATATTTGGAAGAAATTCTCATAAGTATTAAGATAACTTTGAGATTGTATTTTTTTAGGAGTGTACAGCTCTGTCATTTTGTTATGAAATCACTGGTAAAATTCATATAAAATTAAGCATGGATCAGCTTTTTATGTATTTGGGGCATCCATTGCTATTACTTTGTTATCTTTTATAGATCTGAATGCATTGTTGGTGCTTCTGGGTAAAATACCACAGGGAGTTGTAGCTACTTGGAACTTGTATAAATGATGCAAATGAAAATTGAGGAGCACAGGATCTCAAGGACTGAATTTTATCTTCCTGTTGCTATATGTATTTGGGTACATATGTAAGATATCTAGAATGTACATAATTATATTTGGGAGCCAGCTTTTTGTGTGAGAGGGGCTGTATTTGGGATTCCAGAATTAGAGCTGTTGCTGATTTTTCCCTTAGGCTTGCACAACAGAGTTGACTTCCTTATGACTGTAGGTATAAATCAGTCTTCTGATTTGGGAGAGAGATTGATACAGAAAATTACTCTTCAGTGCAGGAAACTTAGAATTCAGTGCAAGTGAGAGCAGCTGGGTGGCTGCTTTAACTTTTGCTGGCTTTTGTAATGATTATTAAAAACAGAGTTGGTCTGGCCGGCTTGTCCTGCTTACCTTATCCATCCCAAAAATATCCCTTATTAGTCCCTTAGGCAGGTGGAGGAAAAGCTGGTGAAAGTGTGATTGTGTTGGCTTTGTCTAAGATTTTCCTTGTACACAGGTGTCTTCAGTTGCCCATTTAGGGAAGACTTGTCTTGCTTGTGAAGTTCTGGCACTCAGAGGAAACCTTGGATTAAAGATTTGCCTTCTATTACTCTTGGCCTGGCTTCTAATCTTACCTGTGCTGATCTAAATCCACAAGAATTCATTTAACTGATTTGTGTGACACTGTTAGAAAAACAAAGATCCCAGCAGAGTCAGGAAGAAACTGTTTTCCTATTACATCAGTTTTGAGATTGCTTTTTTTTGGTGCTGCCCCTGGAATCAAAATCAAAATTTAAAAAAGATGTATGTGAACTAGTGGTATTAAGAGGAAAAAGAAAGAGTAAAGTTTAACAATTGTTTTCTTTTTTTTTTTTTTTTTTTAAATCATTTTGACCAGTTGGCTGTAAGTATCAATCACCTAGCACTTTTGGAGAATGGGTTTGAAACCTTTCCTTCACACAGTGTTGGGCTTGAGTAATAAAATAACCAGTAATGTTTGTCGTGAGTATTTTCTGCTTGAGTTGATATAGAAAAAATTTGATACAAAATTCCAGCAGCGAATGGAGATACATGTATCTCAATGGAAACTGAATTTCAGATAATTTTTACTCTCTCTACACTTTAGCAATTGTATATTGTGTCAAAGGTATTTGTTTCTCAAGGGCACTTGCCAAGCTACCTGCAGATACTTTTATGTTGTTTGTTGGAGTTGGAATTCTAGATATTTTTGTTGTTTTGGAATTCTAGATATTTTTGTTGTTCTGCCTCTAAGCTATCATTATTTTAAAGCATCACGTTTAACCTTAATTTTTTTTTTCTTTCATGTGAAACAAGCACTAAGATCCCGTGTTCTCTGTTGCTTGTAGGTGTTGCTTTGCTTTTTTCAAGAATCCTAAACTAATAAAGTAAATATCACATCTCCTATATAGTATTAATCTTTCAGAAGATTGTCCTGTGCTGGAGAAAAGAAATAATTAGAGATAGGTAAGAGGTGAATGATGTGTAGGTGTAAATGCTCTGTAGATTTAAACATGCTGCATGGCAACTCTAGGTCTCTTTTGAGGTAGTCATGAAAACTTAAATTGTGTGCCTCGTATATTTAAGGCCAGTGAGCCTATATGATTTTATTAATGTGCTATAAATCTTATATTCACGAGTAGTGTTTACTACTGTGCAGTATATTTAAAATAAAATTTATGCCTCACTGCAGAAGGAAGGTAGGCTAGTGAGAAAATGCAAGGGTGGATCTCAAACATTTATCCCAATCTGACAAGTATTTGTAAGGAATTTTCTCCTGTAAATTTCTGCTGGGAGCAAATGGTACTCATTCGAGGCTCTATTTTAATAAAAACCATAAATACTTATTTATGTGTACACAGGTGGGGCACAGGCATGTCTTTTGTCATTGTCTAGACACAGGAACTTAGTGTGTGTTCACATATTGCGCACTGTGGATCACAGGGTGAACTTTTAATTCTGTTTTAAAGCACTCCATTTTCCAGTTTAGAGTAGTACCTGGAAGACCTTACTGGAGACCCTGGACACTTTTCTGAAGGAACAGTGATTGTCTTTGTGAGGCATGTCTTTGGCCGCACCATTCCCTTCCTATCCCATTTCTTCTGGACCCAGCAGCATTACCTGGGCAAGAAGGATTGTTACACTAACTCAGTGTGTGGGTAAGGATGAGCCACAGAAACTCAGGACAGGTAATTTTCCACAGAAAAGACTGATTTGATAATTTTTTGGTGAACTACTTGTGTTTTCCTTCATTATAATACCTAGGAAAACTCTTTTTGGTCTCTAGGGAATAGCAGGAGGTTGCTGCAGCTGTGATTGACTCCAGTAGGGAAGCTGCCTCCATGGAAGTTACTTGCCTAATGCTGTTGAAAGGGCAGTGATTATGTCACCAAGGAAGCATTTTTTATTTGTATGAGTGCATTGTAGGTTGCACAGAAAAATACAGTTAATGTACCATGCGTAACCTTCCATGCTCCTTAAGCTTGCACTTCCACCTTGCAGTGGTTAAAATATTAGTCAGCAACACAAAACAGGTATTCTCAATGCCTAAAGAGCTGTTTAAAGCTTTTTTTTTAAATGCTCCTTATACTTTTATACTCTTCAGAAGTATCAGGCTCTTATGCCGTTTAAAAAGAAGGCATGTGTACTTTGCTATGCAGTTTTCAATTGTGTGAGGCAACAAAAGCATTCCTCATGATGGAGATGTGCACAGAACAATTCAAGAAATGATTTTGGAATGTATGAAAATTCTACACTTTGACATACTTTGTTGCCACTGAACTTATTGTGGTAGATACGTGGTTATAGAATTAGTTTCTTAATGTGTAGCATTAGCAATTATTTCTCTAATTATTATTAAGTATTTTATCTAAATAGCCTCCGTATTGGGAGATCTTTTACAGTTTTTTTTTAACAGAATATTGGGGGTTTTTGGTCCTTACTGCAATCTTTAGGAACTTCTTAAAGAAAAAAGTATTTGTTTTGCCATGTCCTGTTAGAATGGAAACTTGCTATACGTGATGAGGAAGAAATGATTGGGACATACCAAGTTGTTTGGAGTATCCTGTTTTGTTTGTGTGACATTATGTATGGGGGTAGTAAAATTCAATGTAGAGCTACGTGCTCCCTCAGGTAGCATGGAGCAAGTTTGGTGTGAACTGCTGTGACGCTGCCCTCCCTGCTCTGACTGACATTATTTGAGCTGTGCAGTGCACGCAGGGGTGGCTGCTCCGCTTGAAAAAAGAATGCCTGCACCCTGACAGGGCCAGTTACACTGAAATAGTTAACACTGAAATAGTGTTCTATCATTCCCTGGTATTTTTGCTAATGGAAAGAAATGTTTGGGGTAGCAGGGAGTGTGGAACTGCAGCAGCCTGGCTTAAATAGCTATGGAAGTGATGCTCTCAGCCTGCTTTTCACAAGCGTTACTCTCTTGTGCATCCTCTGGATTGTAGGAAGTGGTACAGCTTTTTCACCTGGAATGGTAAAGCCATCTTTCCCTCATGCATTTCGTAGACATGAAACTTCAGGTGTAATTTTTTTTTTTTTAATTGGCTTGTGTTAGAAATGACAATGAGGATCTTTCATGTTTGGATGAAAGCAAAATGCTCTGCCATTTTGCTGTATTCCTCTTAGTCCTTCTGAGTTATTAAAAGGTTGTTCTTCTTCCTCTGGCACAAGCTTTCAACCCCTGCAGCTTTTTGGACACGTGTTCTGTCACCCGTTGGATACTCTGAAGAACCTGGAGGTGAATTGAGGCATGCACTAAATGTGTCCTAGTACTCTAGTTTACAGATTTATTATGCTCCTGGGAGAGCAATGCCTTGATGTATCCTATTATCTTGAAATCACACTTAACTCAATCCAGGTTAGGATAAAACAGAAATAAAAACGTTTCTTTACAACTTTCAGAATGGAAAATGCACTTAAGTACATTTATAAAAAAGTAGAGGTGAAGAAATTAAGCAGAAGATCCCTCTTGCACAGAGATTTAAGTCAGAAAGATTCTCTCTCATGGATGCAGCCTCTCAACTGTGACTTGAGGCACAGGGATTGAAAAATGCATCATTACTACATATGCATGTGTCAGGAAATCATCTCCAGCAAGTCAGCTGGATCCATAGAAGGAAACCTGCAGATTGAAGAAATGCCTTCCAGTGACCTGGATTAACCAAGACGAATCTTTGGCATGCAGTGAAGTGGTGGGAAGCACATTTGGAGCCCCAGGATTCTTGAATAAGTTTCATAGTTGGACTCGGTGGACACGGGCGTGAATCCTTTCAAGCTGGATTGCTGGTGCAGTGTAGATGTTATACAGCAGGGACCGAGTCAGTGTTTTCTGACAGCATATGTGAGATGACAATGTGGCTAAAGAGCATGTGAGCTGCTGAAAACGTTCAGTTTGCTCTCAGATGGTTCCTTTGGTACAAATACACAGGTTGAAAGCAAAGATGATTTCCTACAGGGTACTGTACCTCTTTCTAGGTAAGAGGCAATCATTTGGTTGTCCCCCAGGTGTATCTTTGGTGTGAAGCCTGGTGAATAAGAGTGATACACAGATTCATTGTATGAGCTTCAATGGCAAGAGACTTTGCTGTCACAGCCCAGAGGCTGTACTATGCCTACTTTGGTCCATATTTAGTCTTATGAAATGTTGGCACTACATGAAATGAGCATTTTCCTTGAGTAACCTCGTTTTCTTCATTCACAGTTTATAAAGCATGGGCTAGAGGGGGCATGAAGAGGTTGGGTATTTCCATTTCACTGCTCAGCACTGTGTATTTCCTTTGTGGTTATTTAAAATATGTGTTCCTTAATGTTGTCAGAAGGGGTTTGTACATCTATTTCACCTGTTCTAACTTTCCTGTAAAAGTAGCTGGGGAGCTGACTTTTTTTTCAGAGGGATAAATACCTTGCTGTTTAAGCTTTAGGTAGTTATTTCCATCACAGGACAAATAGAAATTCTGCAGGAATTAAGATGTGCCTTGCCTATAACCTTTGTCAAAGAAGTTTTGCTATCCACTGTGCCTTCCACAAAGGTTCTTTAAGCATCTGTCTCTTCCACATTTGTGTATTAAGGATTTGTCTCTTGCCAACCATCATAATGAGGATAAAGTTTTTCCATTTCTGAGTAAAGACACTCTTGAGTGTCAGCAGTTACTCTCTTTGTACTGACATCTCATTACATTACTCACATGTAATGATGTAAGTTGCACAGCAAAACTTGCATTTACGTATACTTTATTTCTTTGTGTGGCTTTAAGAGGGATAAAAACTTCAAAAATTAAATATTTCCTGGTGGTTGTAAATATTAACTAACTTGGAGAAGTTTCAGTGTATACACATAGTGAAGGAATTAGCATGAAGGGTATTTTTACTCTTTACTGTGTGTTTCCCTTTCTACTCTGTCCTGTGCATTTAGCCATTTCTGGGATAGGAAAATGGGATGTGTATTAGAGGGAAAGTACTGGGCAGAGAAACAGCATCATGTACTGCTTTTTTTTCTCCTAAACAAATTTTTATTTTCCCTTTGCTTTCTGTTAGATAGATGAGTTATATCTCAAGGCAGTGTGTATTTATTTAGAAAGTTACCTGTTTAAGGAAACAATTCATTATGTGTTGTGGAGCTGATGAGTTCAGTAGAGCCACCTTTTAATCCTTGATTCCCTGTGGATTTTCTTTCACAATACCTTTCTCCTTTAAGTCCCTAAAACTACAGTCCTTTTGAGTGAATAGGGGCTATTTTATACACCACCCTGCTTCCAATCCAATTAAAGGCTCAATAATAGACGGATTAGGGAAAGTTTACTTCTTAGTAGAAGTGCAGCTTTGGAAAAATAGTGCGTTGATAGCAAGAGGGAATGTGAAGGAAAGCGGAGAAAATTAAGGAGATAATGGTCAGTAATCTTAACTTGTCTGATGTTTGCGCTGCGCACAATATAGCAGACTCTCAAAATGCGTAGAACAATGATTCAGATTCTTTAACCATTTTGTTGCTGGAGTTTGCCTGTCTCTTCAATTTTCTTCACTCTTGCTTTTGTTATCTGCATCTTGCACAAATGCCACCTAATCCTTTACTTTAAGTCCCCAGAGTGGGAGACTTTTGTAGTATTTTCTTTTGGGGGGAGCTGAGGAAAAATGCAGAAAAGCAAGGAGTTGATGGCAAAGTTAATCTGTTGTATTATGAAAGTAGTTAAGTATCAAAGTTTGTACAACACGTTTCAATTGAGTTTTTAGGAGAACTGCCATTTAAGTATCCCTTTGACATATAACAAAGTTCCTTGAGATGTTTTTTGAGTGAAATGGTCAAGGTTAAAAACAAACCTCAGAAATATTATGTAAGCCAGAAAATGCAGTATTAAAATGTTGTTTATGGGTTAATAAACACATTAAGTCCAACTAAAAAAATAGTCTTGACATAAAAGCCATGTTTCCAGTTTAGTGCCTTGCCTGTCACCTCACCTTACAGGTTAGTTCCCAAACAAATGGTTTTAGTGTAGAGTTAAGAAGTTGCAAATGCCTCAAAATTCCACTTTGAACTGTATCGTTTGCGTGTCTCTGAAAGGATCCTCTAACCACATTAAGCAGTGCCAGTAGTCAGCAAACTGGTAAGACCGCACTCTTTTTCCAGAAAACTAAGTTAGGTAGTTGAACAAGGAATGCCGCTTTGTGTCGTCAAACCTTTCTCCCTTTTTCCCCCCTCTTTTTTGGAAAGGGGGGGTGGATAAATTAAGCCTTTTCCATTTTGTAGAACAACGAGTAGTCATTACTTTCAGCTACTTTGCTACCTTATTATTGCCAAGGTCTCTACAGAGCCTTTTTCTTTGCCTACCATAGTGGATTGTAGTGGGCTAAATGTTTAATGAGTCAATGCGTTAAAGGCTTCACTTTTCTTCCAATTAACCCCAAGACCACTCTGGCATTTTTGTAAATCCACAGAAGTATTTTGTGAGGCCTAAAGGGTAAGCTGCAGGCAGGCTGTGAAGAATGTAAAAAGACTAACCTGCTAACAAACACTGTGCAATAGGACAAAGAGAGTTTAATCCGTATTATGGTAAATGCTGGCTTAGTGTCCCAAAAGGGCTTTGCAGCGTGGAACAAAACAAAGAGGGCAGCACCAATAAAAATCCAGTGCTTTTATTTTTATACACAAAATTGTTGCAAAAGAAAAACTGATAATAGCATTAAGAAAAGGTTTGAATGGTGGTTTTAAATATGATACTAAACATTGCGATTGTTCACCATTTGAATACTGTTTGTTATACATAAAGAAGCTAAAAGCAACATAGAGGCTCCAGTTGATTGAATATTCATGAGAATTGGTCAGAGGAGTACCTCAATTTAAATTTGAAATGTTTGTGAATTAGTATATCATAAGATATATATAGCCTATATGTTCATTAGTGTGTGTTTCAACAGAGAGAAACCTCTGAATATATTTTATGTGAATATGTGCAAAATGCAAGGACATTTATAAAATATGTAGTAAAATGCTAAGGACTCTTATTTATCCTGCTCTTAGAAGGCAAACAAAAACCCAAGGATTGTCACATATCTTACTCAAAATGCATTAAAGATTAAGGAAGATTTGCAGAATATAGTATTGCATTCAAATTCTTCAAATTGAAAAACAGGCTGGCTGTGCTTATACTTCAAAAATTAGAGCAAATGAGAAAATCAAGTAATTAATTTTTAATGCTTTAATACTAACTGTGATTTTTGTCACTGTAAATGTTTTGATAAGAGGAATGTCATACACTCAAATATAAAGTTAAAAATGTGTAAATATGAAAAAAAAGAGGAGAAAATAAATAGCATTCCAGGCATGGGAGGAATAAGGAAAAAACCAGGTCATTCTTGATGCTTCTTTAAATGCAAGGTCATAGGTCTAAAAATAAAAACAGAAAGTTCTGAGCAGTGCATAGCATAACTTAGGAAGTGTTTTTCCATTACTTTGTTAGAAATATCTAATTACTTTAATTTAAATCCACTTCTTTGGATGATATGAATAAATCACTTACATGTTAGATATGCCCCTAACCCTGAAGTGAACTTTGATAGCAGTGATCTTGTTGTGTTACCTCATAACCATTATTTCCATATTTGTTTTAATTTTGCTCTGGTCACAAGAGCAGAGTTTAGCGTGTTGGAGAGCAATTTTTGAAGAATGTAATTAGCTAATGTGATTAAGATAGCCTTGGATGGCTAAAGCAGATCTGCAACTGAGTATTTTGCTAAGAATAATGTATTATTAGGGATGAGAAAGAGGTGTTAGGTCACATCTGTGTGGGGATGGTACAGCATGGAAGTTTGCGCTGAGATGAGTCCCTAGAAAAGGCAGACTGGCATGGCCTTCAGGGCAGTGAGCACAAAACCTGCTCAGAGGCTTCATGGAATAAATGGTGTGATGGAGCTCCATGTGCTTCTGACACAGAAGGGATGGCAAAGCACCTTTTGGGGTGAGGTTTTGTGCGGAGACACTGAACCAATTCATGGTGTTATTCCCCAGACAGAGAGGGCTGCCTGCTGGCAACAGATACAGGAGTTCAATGTGTAAACTCTGATAAGGCTGACATGTAATTTGTGTTACAGTTTGATTGTTAATTGTATATAAAGCAGGAGCCTTCACAGATCTTTCACTGAGAGCCCTTAATTGGGAGAAGTAAACCCATGTTCTTAAGAGTATATCCTTTAAGGAGAAGGAAGGTAACTTTTTTTAATTAAGCATTTGCTTGATTTTGGTGCTTTTGGTTTTGAATACTTCCTTTTAGTGTTGTGGCATTAGGCCAACAGTCTCAATAGGTTTTGTCACAAGACAAAATTTTTTTTCCAAGCATCACATGTAAAACATCCCTGTTTTTTATTTTGTGGCTTTTCTCTAATAGTTAAGTATGTTGAAGAGTAATTAGAGTTAACTGTCTTCACAAAATCTGTCTACTGGGATGTGTAACCAAAATATTTGAATAACTAGGATTTTGGCAATATTTGTAACTTTTCAGCAAATTACAGTCATATCCATTTGCTGCAGGTAGAAAACTGACATGAAATTTGTTCTTAAAAATTTTAGCTTTGGACCTAAGAATGGTCTTAGAATGAAATCATGGATGCTCTCTGCTTCTAGTATGAGAGAAGTTACCTACTTCAGTAGGTGTAAGCATTTTATAAAAGACATTGCAGAGGCACTTGGATTTGCCATTTATATTCTTTTTTGTCACTAAAGACCACAGCTATTGGAGTACACATTTTATTATATTATAATTTGTCATATTTGGGGTGTTTTTATCCCATAAATGTATAATCTTTGCAGTTGGATGATTCTTGAAAATTATTATGAAGCAGAACTAACCAGCTGAGTTGTTTCTTCTGCAGTGTGTTCCTGTAGCTGGCAAAGAGCAACTGTGCTGGAAAACACCTGTGCAGTGGCGATGATAAGATACTTTCAGAGGCACAAAAGCACACAGTGCTTCCTGAAACAGAGGAGGGTTCCACCACCCCATTAATGCCAGTGGGATCTGACACAGAATTGATTTGGGGCTGTTTAATCCTTTCTTCCAACATGCTGGGCCGCATTAAAAAAGTTGTGACCAGTAGGTTGAGGGAGGTGATTCTCCCTGTCTGTTCTGCCCTTGTGAGACCTCACCTGGAGTACTATGTCCAGGTATGGAGTCCTCAGCACAGGAAGGATGTGAATCTTTGGGAGCAGGTCCAGAGGAGGGCTGTGACAATGATCAGAGAGATGGAAGAAAACAGGCTAAAATTTGGGCCTGGAGAAGAGAATGTTCCAGGAACACTTTATAGCAGCCTTCTTGCACCTAAGGGGGGTTTAAAAAGGAGGGAGAATGAGAGAATGAGGACCAATTTAAAATGATAAGAGGAAAGCTATAGATTAGATGCTAGGAAAGAATTCTTTACTCAGGGGATAGTGAGGCACTTGAATAGGTTGCCCAGAGAAGATGTGGATGTCCATCCTTAGAGGTGTTCAAGGCAAGGCTGGATGGGGCCCTGAGCAAACTATCTAGTGGGTGGCATCCCTGCCAACAGTGGGGTTAGATGCAGGTGATCTTTAATCACAGAATGACAGAATATTTTAGGTTGGAAGGAACCTCCAGGATCACCAAATCCAACCTTGTGACTGATCACCACTTTGTCAACTAGAGCGTGGCACTGACTGCCATGTCCATAAAGGTGCTTTCCAACCCAAGGCATTCTGAGATTTACCTAAGGAGTCAAGTTAAGGGACTGACCTAACTGACCATTTTCTTGCATGGATTTTTGCAAGGGTGTTTCCCTGAGCCAACTAACTCTGTGCCCATAGGAACATTAATGGCAGGAGAAAGAAGGCAGCAGGACCATGGTGTTCAGCCATTCTCGTGGCTGCCACCTGCTGTGGAGCCATAGCCATAAACTCCACCCATAGTCAAATGTTAACTGCTGGATTAGGATTTTTACTGAGATCCTTTAAATTGGTTGGAAACTTAAATGGAGTGTGTTGTGACAAGAATCACAGAAGTGGAGAGTTCAGCCCTTTCAGAGATAAATAATCTTGTTATCAAGAACAGTGTCCTTTGGGGAGAAAATGTCTGGTGTTAAAATGGAGTGAGATATAGATATTTATATGTTTATGCGTAGATATACATACATAAATACATATATATATATATATACATACATATGTATATGTACATACATATATATATATATATATATATACACATACATACACATATATATATATATATAGTATTGTTAACTGCCACTGATTTCTACTGCTGTTTTAATGTAATATTTTTGTGGGTTTTGTAAAAAATGCACATATGTATTTGTTGTTCTAGGACTGATCCTAATTACTCTTTTGGCAGTTTGACATCCTTCTGTATATGTTGGATGCAACATCATTTATACATTGTCTCTGGACTGCTTTTCAAACACAGATCCTAAAGCCAAGGATTCCTACTCCAGAGAATAAAAGCTCATTGATATCTCAGATTGTGTCCTTATGTAGAAGTCAGTTGTTTCTTCTAACTTCATGCTGAAACGTTAAAGCTGCTCCGTCCCCTGTTCCTGGGTAAAAGTTGAGTTTTCTACCACTTCCCAACCCTCTTCTTGTAGTGCTCACAGAATAGTAATCAGATATTACTGGTGTGATGCTTCCCCCTTGAGAAAGGAAAGGCATTAGTGTGTAAATACTGAATTTTTACTGAGTCTGTGATAGCATCCAGGACTTCATTCCTGTAATCTTAGTGAAGGGCTATATGATCTCTATGGCTGCAGGTGCACCAGTGCTATATAAAAACTGCTTTAATTATGCCTATTACGTTAACAATAAACATTAAAAATGTTTCTTTTATGTATTTGTGTCGCTTGGATTTCAGCAACATGGTTCAGAGATGTTTTTTCTCCTCTGGAGAAAGTGTTCTGCACAGATAATGCTTGGAAAGTAAAAGTTAATTTTTACTTTGTAAAAATTATTGAATTTTTTTTTTTTTTTTTTTTTTTTTTTTTTTTTACTTTCAGATTTCTAATTTTTAAGTATTTTTAGGTCTAGTGTTCCTGTCCTTGGCCCTGCAGTTTGAGCCTAGACATAACTAGTTAGTACTGTTAGAAAAGTCTTACAGGAGTCCTGATTAAAGGATTTTGATAAAGTAATTAAGATCTTAGGTTAATTTCTTTCTTTGGCCTGTCTGTGTTTGTTGCTTCTTAGCATTATGGAGTTTGGAAATCATCATACAAGCATTATCATTCATCTAAATACTGGAGCCAGATTTTTTAAAATTTGCTTTTCAAGAGGTTCTAGTGTTAATTTTCTGAACTGTTTGCAAAGCTGCATAATGTTTTGATTTATTTTGTTTATTTTATTTTATATTTATTGCCAGATGTCACGTTCATAAAATGCAAAATCATACAATGTTGTGTCTCGGGAAATTCTCTTGGTGTAATCCATCTAAATTACTTTAAACAACTCTGTCTGATTGCCGTTTTCAAAAAGAACGGAATAATTACTGTCCTGAATTCCAACAATATACACAGGTTTTCTGGAGAGAGGAGTAGATAAAGCATATGTTTACATGACTTCTGCAATAAATGGTCTCCCTATACAGTTTGCAAATAGCAATTATAATTTCATGTTAATAAGATGCAGGAAAACGTGTTGAAGGAACAGTGCTTTGCTGCTTTTGTCACAGTTTCATCAAACTGATTTTGTCAGCACTGGAGCATAACCCTTGCCACATCAGTTCGAGTGCTCATTAGGCAGCCGATTTGTCTGAATCCTCATTAATTTGATTAACTCATTTACTTATGGATGGTGACATGTTATGTGGTACAGGAATGGTGGTTAGAGACTGGAATCAAGACTCTCCTTGACTTTGCTAGCATTCAGTTGTTCATTTGTTTCTGCAATAAATTCCTGCATTCGAGCACTACAGCAACAGTAATTTACATTTTGCAGAAGTGCAGCATCAGCTGAAGGGTTGAACTTACATTGTGTAAACTTACACAGCAGTTTAGGAGCTTTGTAGGTTTATAGCCTGCTCTAATTCCCTATTTGTTTCACTTGGGTGCTAGACTTTCTCATAAGAACCTAAACAGCTCTCTCAAACATCTGGTTTAATGTCAATTAAATAACAAAAGGGAAACAACTAGAAAACATCCTCAGTTAACACATTCAGAAGAGCGAAATGTTGTTAAGCAGGGATACTTAAAGCACTTTTTTGAAAGATAGGTTTCAGAAAAATGATCGAAGTGGAAAAAAGGAAATCAGTCAATGATTTAGATCAAATTATGTGTATTCATAGTTTCGAAATTTGCCTTTTTACAGTTTGATATGTTGATATGCCTCTAATATTTTAAGGTGCTGACTGTGTGCAGATTTTGGATGCCAGCCAGCCACTATTTTGGTGTCATATGTGAAACTGGAAAAAAAAATTTAAGCATGCAGCGCTTAACAAATAATAAAATATTTTGTTTGAATTCAGTGACTCTGAATTTGAGTGGATGGCAAGCATATTAACTCATCTGTGTAATTTTGAGTCGAGATCAAATTCAATTTGGGATAGCTCAAGAAACAGTGGAGTATTTCAAACTTAGTGAAGATGCAGAATCCTGAATTTCTTGAGCGGTCAAATAATTTATTTTGGTGAGAATTTCATTTGCAATTCCAGGGCTGAATGTGCCACGAACACAAAGTGGTGTGAAGATTCCCAGTGCTGTGGTGAAGCAGAATGCTTTTTTGTATTACTGGGGTGCAAAACAAGCCTCCTCCTGGGCTATGGCAGTATTGGAGAACAGTTTGCAAACACAGGCCAGAAATCTTTCTCTCTAAATGCAGGACCAGAAGCAACAGTTGGCTACATGTTGGCCAAACTACAAGAAAATAAAACCCAAAATGCTTTCAAAAAAGAAGAAACTTGCAAAATTTCAATGCAGCTAGCAACTGTCTGTGGTAGTGAGTCAGGCTTGAGCCATTCCATCTCCTTTCCCCCTGCATTACTGTCCTTCTCCCTGCCCTAGGTGACTTTTTATCTGAATACCTGTTGAATTCCACCTTTACCCTCAAACATAGTTCTTGGAGAGAGAAGGGACTGGGGAAGCAGCAGGAAGTGATTGGGGATCGATGAGGTGCGATGGTTGCAGGGCAGTCACCTGCAAAAATGCTTGTGAAACTGCAGCTTGAAGGGAAGGTGGTAGAGCAGGAGAGAGGAAATGGTGTTGGAATTGTTCAGGAAATAAGGCAAAATTTTAAGGGACAGGAGAGTTGGGAAAAAAGGTAGGCCATTGAGAGAACTGTAAAAGGGATTTTTCAACTTACTATAAGTTAACTAGAGCTTTGCTTTAGACTAAGGAGTAGTCATTACTTAATTTTAAAAAGTCATTAGTGTGCATTTTGTATACACTGTAACACTAACTATTGCAAGCTTTTTGATAATAAAAAAGTAATGTTTCCCCTGTTCAATCTACTTGTCCTGAAGTTAGGATTGATGACGTTCTTAGGCTTCTTGTAAGGTTAATACTAAGTTAATAAAAATTTTCTGTAGAATTGAAATCAGAACAAGCATGGGAAAATACCCTGTCATTGTAACAATTGCACAATATTTGTGGTTGTATTTGTTTATTTGGATGTGCAGTTTTACTGAGTCAGTGAGACTAGTCTTGTTTCATTGAGAAGGTGAACAAAGTGCAGGAGATCTTGCATCCTTTCTGTAAAAGAGATTACTGTCACTAAATTAAATAGAGCTATAATTTCACCCACTCTTTTATATTTTTTGGGAGGAAACAGCTCCAAATACATCATATTTGGGAACTTCTTTACACTAGAGGGGCTCTTTTAGAAATGTCATTTATTTTAGTTTACTAATATATGCCTGTATTTGGAAAGATGGGGAGAGTTTACAGAAACAAGTTCCTTGGCTTTTATTTCAATTCTGTGTAATCAAATCATAGAATATTGCAAAGTATATATGGAACACAGATAATATTCAAACAGGAGGCTGGTGATCAGAGTTGAATTACTGGGCTCTAAATTTTTCTACATCCACCTCTGTTCCTCCTTCACTTGCTCTGACAGTTACAGACCGTTTCTCTAATAGGGCTTGCATTTGAAGATAAGCCTGCATGTAAACAAATTAACTTTTCTTAAATGGAGAGCCATTTCATCTGCAATAATATACCAATTCATAAACTATCAGAAGCATATTTTTTAAAAAAGAAAAAGATAAATGACCCATTGTATAACACTTACTATTAGGCAGACTAGATGTCCCTGTGTTCTGGGAGATAAGGTTCTTGTATTATTACACCCTAATAAAATGAGTTAGTGTTTTAGTATCAGAGATAAAAGGACAGTTGGATATATTTAATAACCAAACTGAGAAACACTTAATTTTAGTTGTCTGTAGCAATATAACACAAATTCCCCTGTAAAACAAATTGCACTTTTGGAATATACTTTAATGTGCATTCGACAAAGGAGAAAATGAGGTGATTGAAGTTCAATTTGTAGCATGTTATTAACCATTTCCGCTTGACTAGATGTGTAAAAGGATAATGGATGAGGGTTTTATTATTGCCTTTCTGCTAAAATGAAGTGGTGTAAAAGATAAGGTGATGAGATTAATGAACATAAGGAAAAGGCGTAATCAATCAAACTCCAACAGGGTGATGAGATGACAGTATTTAAGATTTGCAAGGATACATGCTTTTAAAAGTGGATTTTATCAACACTGACATTTTGTTGGGGTGCAATGCTAAGAAGCAGATACTTGCAGTTTCAGTTATTTTTTGGTGGGTTCAATTACTACTCTACGTTTGAAGCTTCAACAATTAATGTAACAAAGTTGTTAAGTCTTTTGCTAAATTTAAAATTCATATTAAAATCCCCTATATGGTTATTAAAGGAGGATAAGCAAGGAAGGATGTTTTATTGATCAGTTTATCAGTTCTTCACTGGTGGAGCACTCCTAGATGTGTCTGGATGAGTTATTTTCAGTCTGTACTGCTGCCTCAAGTTTTGCATCCAAGTCATTTCAGCATTTCAGTCACTGGTTTTCATGTGCTCAAGGAAGAGTGAGAAATGCTTTCCTTGCCCTGTAATAAGTTCTCAAACATGAAACTCCACAAGATTTCAACTTCCAACTCCTCAAATAGAAAATTGATTATCTTGTAGGGATAAATCTACTAAAGTTCCTAGCTGTAAATGTGTTCCTCTTTGTAGGGTGAGATATTTTATACTTCAGATCTCAAATCTTCTTTTCTCTAACACATATCTTAAAATTGTTACCCATTTGATTATCTATAATGCTAACATGTTATGGGAAGAATTGATTACAGGTGTTTCACTTGTAAGTACTTCAGCTAGAGAAAACCCTAAAGGTAGATCAACTGCCTTAAAATAGTTTTTAAATTTTTTTTTAAAGAAAGGAAGAACATTGAGTTCCACACCAAAAATCACTTTAGAGCTGAAAACACTACTGGAAAATCAAATTTTCTAATGCCTTCAGCTTTCTGCTCCTTTTAAAAAAACCATACGCCTTTTTTCAAAATGTGGAGCTGACTAGGAGGCGAGCTGCTATCCAGTTATGGTCTTTTCCCTACTTGAAAAAAGATTTAAGAAGGGCTCCCACATTCTTTCAAATGTGGTAAATTTATTTGATAAAAGTTGCCTATTAAAAGGCTGCCTTAATTTAGTTTTGTAAATGAAACATGCACAAGCGGAATAAACTGCTGTATTTTTGCAAGGAACTTAGTTCTTGGCAGCACTTAGGCCAGGATGGATAGGATATTGCTATGGGGTTAGGATTTTCTAAAGAGAACGAGTTGAAAATGCTTTTCCCTCTTACTTCAGCATTTATGAAACGCTGTTAGGACTGGCTGGAAACTGGGGCTTTGCCAATACTCCCACATTAGACTTGACTTTTTCTGGCTCTTTGGAAAACTTTTAGCTTTGCAAAACAACATCGTGGGTTTGAAAGATAAATGCATAACTAAGCCCAGATTAAAATTCTTCACAAGAGCTAATATTTTCACATAGACTTACTGCCCTCTCTCCTTCTGTCATCTGCAGAATTCTTTGATAGACTTATTTTTTATTGGGCCCTCAGGAGTAGCAAGTTTTAGATTTAATACCCCAGGGGCAATGGCAAGGCAAATCATGTTGTTGGATCAATTGTTCAGCTATCCCCAGACTGCTGTCTGTGTATCTGTTACACTTGAATCGCATTTTCAAGCCTTCCTTATCAATCATTTGGACTAGAAATGCAGTGTAATTTTCTATTGCATTTTTAAGCTGAAATAAGGGTTATATTCTTGTTCTGTTACCCCAGAATCATAGATGTGGTTGTAGACCTCACATTAGCTGTGCCCCTGATTTGCTTAATCTTGGGAAAAGGTCTTTTCTTGTAGGAATGCTTTAAAGCTGAATTTATATTACTTTAGTTTAACATGTACTAAGATGAATATCAGCAGTTGTTGTATAAAACCTCCTTTTCACATGGCTTTTTTTTTATTTAAAAACATGGGATAAGTTTAAATTGGACCCATTATTTCTATGGGTGATCATAAGGGGTTTTCCCTTGCAGTCACAGGCCATAACAAAACCTTGGTCGGTGATTGATTTCAGTCAGTTCTTTCTTCTGAGAAATTAACTCATGTGGGACTTTGTTGTAAAAAGGGCCACATAGGAGACGTGTCCTTTGATAACTAAGAACATTTCCTCTATTTTGTTGTCATATCTGTGTTCAGCTTTGGTTTACAGTAAATGAACTTGCAGTGAGTGGAGAAGGGCTTGGGTAGTGAAGCGTTTTATAGCAGTTCTGTACTATCTTCTTTCCCAGATTCTGAGGGCAAGAGGGAAAATTAGTTCAGTATTATATACAGTCCTGGGCATCCCAAATGAGGCAAATGTTCATCAGTCCCTGCAGCTGCCCCACTTTACTTGGAGGGGATTTGGTTCCTGCAGCACTTGAGAGTCTCTGCAGCACAAAGGTGGCATTGAGCCATTTTTGCATCCACAGCCCTTTGCAAGGGGCACCTTGTGTGCCACATCTCTCACGAAACACAGCACAGAATCTTCTAATGTGAATGGCTGGCTTGGCAGCTCTGGAGTCTGACTTTTCTCCTTGCCTTCAAGAGGCACATCTGTTCTTCAATGTATGGGCTTGCTTCCCATTAATGAGCTGATCAGATGCAGTGTTTCTTGTTGACTGGTATTCTAGCTTCCTGCCAGATGTGTGGGGGAGTTTTTGTTTTTGTTTTGTTTCTGATGAAGGGATATGAAGGTCCGCTTACAGGTCACTGATTTAAAAAAAAAAATCCTTTTTTTGCATTAAAACTTATTTTTTCATTGCCCATTTGCTTTCTGCTCTTCCTTCTGCAAGATCAGATGGAAACAGCAGAAGTGGACAGCTGCCAGGGTTGCAGGTGTAGTAGTTGCTTCTTGGTTGTAGTTGCTGCTTCCACTTGCACATGTTCTGACTGGAGAGACCTTTGCTGGATACATGGAGAAGCAGCCCATGGGAGAAGTCATATCCTGAAAGTGGTGAAATAAGCAGGTGCAGGGCACCAATGCAAATTTGACATGACTATTCTCATTTGCTGTTCCAAATACAAATTTGAAGAGACATTTATAGCAAACATGAGCCTTATATTTTTAAAACAGAGGCTTCCCAGGCCAGTGATCACAGTACCAGTCTGACAGAACTCAAGAAGTGTTTGGACAACACACTTGGGCACAGGGGATGACTCTTGCACATATCCTGTGCAGGGCTGGGAATTGGACATCAGTGGTTCTTGTGGGTCTCCTCCAACTCAGGATATTCTATGATTCAAAAAAAAAAAATCAATATCTAAATATCTTTAAGATACAGCAAAACAAAGATGGCTCCTGCATTATTTTCTGTGCCTTGCCTTTGAGATTCTTGCTCCTTTTTCTTAATTTCACCATACATAGTAAGTAATACTGCTGTGAAATGAGCTGCTGTGAGTCTGGCAATTGTCCTAATTTTCAGCCTTTATTCTTGTTAAAGATCCACCAATAGTCTGATAAAAGACTATTGTGGAAGACTTTTCTGCACTAGGAATTTTATGAAAGGAGAGGGACCAACCAGACTTTAAACTTCAAAAAACTTAAAACTTTAGAAAAACCCAAATCTACAACCTTTTTGTCATTATATATATTAAAAAAATCTCCACTTGATTCCTTTTAACTATTTTTCTGCCACTTCCATCTTTGAACAAGGAGAAGCTTTTTAGGGCTGGTTTTGAAATCCTGTTTTTAAATTGCAGTAGTGTTACAACATCGTCACATGATTTTGAGCCACTAGTCCTGTGTTGTCTTACTTCTACTAGGAAACTTTCTGTATGATTTATATTTTCAAAATATGGATCATGGTCATACTTATCACCTCGAAAACATACTTTTTTTTTTTTCTTATTGGGAATACCAGATTCTAGGGAGTGTGCTAAAAGCTTCTGAGGTTAAGATTTAAAAGATTTCTTATTTTATAACCTCCTTTCCAATAATAAAGCATTTCCATAATGAATTCAATCTGAATTTGTATTTGCTTTTTTTGTTAGCTCACGAGGAGATGGGAAGACAAATTAATTCATCAGTTTTTGCAGAGTGACAATTTGAAACATCTAAAGCTTCCTGTTCTTTGTCTTTTAGTTTTCTACATTAATAAACTTGAAGGTGAGCTAACTAACAACATAAGAACAGTTGTGGTGATGCAAAGTTATGCACCTAAAGAGGAGAGCAGTGAAGGACTTCTTGAAGCTATTTAAACACCTACATTCTCAGCTGGATAGATAAAATGATGGCAAAGGGATTTTTCCCACTTAGTTTTCCAAAATTCTGTCTCACACAGGGTAATGATCATGGAATGCACCTCTACACCATTCATTACTACAAAGTCTTAATACTGATAATACTTAATTTCAGCATTTTTGATGCAAATTCCACTATTGCATATCATCAGCTTCTTTTGACTTCTTCTACACAGTGAGGAATCACTTCATGGAATTCTGCTCACTGATGCTTAAGCTCTCTTCTTGAGCTTTTGCAGCTAACGTCATTTTTTCAATGTACAAAAAAATGAAATCAAAACAAGCTTTTTTAGTATTTGCACTGTGTCCGTTTAACTGATGGGATTCATAGACACATGAAATCATGAAGTGGCATGATTTAATGCAGTCCAAAAAGACTGGGTTGAGTTATTTCCAAATGATTGAAAGATTCTTGGTTATGATTTGTTGTCTGTATCATTTTACATACCAGGTATATGAAGTCTGTATATGTATGAACATCAGTGCTGTAGCAAATAGCATAAACAGGTAACCCTGGGAGAGTAAAAATCTTGCTCTTCTCCAGGTGATGTAAACATCTGTATGAACCTTCTGTATCTACCTCTTGAGGAGCAGATCCAACTAGCTCCTAAATCAGAATGTAACTAAATCAATATATCAGTCAACTCCTGCAAGAATCTGTGAACTCTTGCAGTTCTGGCTCCTTTTTTAAATCATAAAAAAGCCTCCTGTTGTATTTTGCAAAGAAAATAATAACTTTGTGTCCTTAACCTTGCAGGGCTTGGACAGTCACCCTAACCTATACTAATTTTCTTCTTTTTGAAATTCCACTATCTGAGGCTGCATAATTTACCTTGCATAATTGTCTTTAGCAATCAGAAATTCCTGTTCTTTGGGTTAATTATATGTTTGCTAATAGTAGTCATGAACTCCTGCTCTCTAAAACTCAGCAGGGTTAATCAAGAAGGAAAAAAAATTGTTTATGAGACCCAGTTGAAGGAAGTAAGAGAGTTGGTACTAAATTTGCTAACATTGTTTGCAGATATATGTGAGGTGTTTAGAACCACGCAGTCAAATCAGAAAAGTTCTGAAATATAGGCTCCCTCAGGAATGTTTGTCCAAGTTAGATTGGGATAATCAGGAAGAAGGTAACGCATGGTTGGTAGAAGACTGCTTTCAGAAAATTTAGATTGCACACAGATTTTTTCACACTGAAATACAGCTTAAGTGACAGGATAAGGGGAGAATATATAGTTGTGCATTCCTTTATTTTAATAATCTGGGAAGTATTTTTCATGCCATCATGTATGTACTGATCTGTGACAGTTAGACTTTATTGTTCCTCTTATTTCCAAGTACATGGTGTTTCTTATTTCATTGTGTAGAGAGAAATTTTTTCAATACTGAATGGATCTAGAAACAGAACTAAATCCTAACAAAAGATTAAACTATTTACGGGTCCTGAGGCCTTAAGGTATTTTAGGCTAATATAAACAGCATAATGTGAAATAGGAATTTCAGTTTGTGGTAAATCTGTCTGTCCCCAGCAGCTTCAGCTAGAATAATTCTATCCTTCTTGAGCACATCAATTTGCTAGTCAGTGGTTCATGTATCAAAGAGCATTCTGTGAAAATATCAATATCATTGGTTAATATAAATGAAATTAATTTTTAAAGCTGGGCTAAAGGTTGACATCTGAAAAATTGCATTACTTTGCAGAAGAGAAATTTCTGTCTTCCAGTGAAATTTCAGGTCATAAGGGCAAGTAATTTTCACAATCTTCAATGGGAACCAGTGAAATATGAACTTCATTGTCACCTAGCCCCAAAGCGATAAGATAAAATGAGCTGATACATCATTTGCTGTGGTTTTATCATCTTCTTCAGTAATTGGAAGAGAAAACATAAGAGTCTTTTACCACCCCCCTCCCCAGTCCCTTCGCCACCCACAGCCAGGCATAAGCCATTTTGCTCTGATCAATACAAAGGTCACAGAGTATTTATTTATTTATTTTATTTTTTTGCGCCGGGTAAAACTGTCTAGTGGAACATTAAAGTAATGAATATGTTTAATTGAGTTTGTCACCCATGAAAATGCTGAACAGGATTGTGTAAGAGGCTGTGCGTGCTCACAGGGGGACTGGTTGGGAGGCTGCTGCTCACTGTGGATTTCAGTGGCTGATTTTGTAAATATCTGAGATTTAAGGCAAACATCTTGTTTGTTGTTTTTTTGAGAAATCTAAAATAAACCAATAAACGACTCTGATTTATTGAAGAGCATGTTGATGTTTAAGATTATTAATAATCTGATCTAATTCCCTGTTAGTTCATTTGTACTTAGATGTATTTAGATAAAGAGCAGTCAGACTCTTTTACTGTGAATCCTGCAACCAGGAACTAAATAATACCTAGACAGTAGAATCCAAGGGTCCTCAGATGCAAGGCTGAGGTTAAGGTAGAAATCCAGGTTTCTTGTGAACTGAGTGTCAGATTTTGTAGCCTTTGAGTGCTGTAATTTTGCCTTCCTGAGTAAAAATGACTCCAAATGACCTAGAATGTTGCTAGAATGTATTTATAAATTTTATCTCTCAACTGTAATCAAATTAGAATGTAAATTAAGTGCTCTATATTTTTATTCAGTGCTTTGTTGGGTTTTTTCCTTTGTCTTGCATTGTAACTTATTTAAAATTAGACAAATGTGCATCAGCTTTTAAAATAAGCTGTTTAGTTTTTATTTTACTCATGGCAGTTAAATTGGCTGGCATATTAAAATAATATAATTATTCAATTACTGTTTCAGTTCTATAACCCATTTGTAGACTTAATTACTTCTAGCCTATTCACATTTTCAAGATCAATAGTACTTTTCTCTAAAATAAAATAAAATGTATGATAGCTGATTGACTTGCTTAACAGGTAAAGCAAAATGTTCATTTAGTCTTCAGTAAAATATTATTTTTCTAATTCAGGAGGCAGCTCTAGTGATGGGGGTTAAAAACCATTGCATGAAGTCTTTTACGATAGACATTGTTTATGATCAATGTTCAAGGAGGGCTTTGGAAAAAAGATAGAATGGGGCATTGATATTAAAAACTGAAAAATCACAGAATAGCTTCCAAGTAAATGAGCGCTTTTTGGTTGGGAAATTAACAGATCTATTACTGTAAATTGTGAGCACTTATTTATGTATGATCTTAATTTGTGGTCAGCACTGTGCTACCTGAGTTTTCATGCTACTCTGATTTCAGAGTCTCCTCCAAGTAGAATTTGAATCTGATTGTTATTTACTCACTAATTTCTTGGGGAGTTTCTGACAGCTGTGCAGTGTTGGAGCCATCAGCATGAGTACAGTGACTGAGTACAGGTTTAGACCTTTATTTCTAATACTTGAAGTAAAAAAAGGGACTTAATTCAAAGGGAAAAGTAATTTTGTATTTTTAGTAATGTTGTCATGATGCCTGTTCATCTGGTGTTGCCAAAGTCTAATTACAGAACAGTTTGTCTGATGAGATTTTTGAAACTGTAGAACTTTACAGTTTCCTTATTTGTTTATGTGATTTTAAATGAAATGGTAAACAGTATAAATTGTCTTTTCTCCTGTAAGGTGCTGTATCTTTTGAGACAAATGAAATGTGCAGTAGATTGAACTTCAATTTGATGTGTTGAATCAACTGAAATTCTGTAAATACTTTCTCGTGTGGGGAAGGCAGTACTGTTTCTGCAGAGTGAATTAGATTGTACACTCTCATTAGTCTCTGCTCCACAACTTGTTCCAAAACTAGTGGGGACAAAAGGCGAAAATGAGTTGGTTTTAATCTCAAAATATTGTACAATGGTATGAAGAAGATAGCTGTTCTTAAATTCTGAAGTAGCGCTCTGTGTTGTGTACCTTATGAGTGAAAACAGGCGAATGCAAAAATAGTTCTAGAAAGTTGAAGTTTTGATGTCAGAAGTGATTTTAAATTTTTTTTTTTTTAACCAGAATAAAAAATGCTGAATTTAATTTGAAGAACGAGCCAGTTTCTGCAACTAGGAGTTTCTAGTAATATTTTCTAGGGAGGGAAAGGCTGTACTGGATTTTCATAGGGAACGCTTAGCAATACACGTGAAAGAAATGCGTTTGTCTCCTGGACCTCTCACCCGCTCCGGGTGCGGTGACGGGCGGGAGCGGGGCAGCGCCGCGGTTGCCACGGCAACTGGTTCACCGGCGGGCTAGACCCCTGGCTAGGGCGCTGTCAGTGCGCCCGGAGTTCCAGGGAGCGCAGCGTCCCAGAGAAGGGCTGCTCCAACCTAATCCCGTTTTAATTGAACTCCAGAGACTTTGAAGTGAGGCCGCAGAGCGGGCAGAGCCTGCTCCAGCCCGGAATGAAGGCCGCGCTCAGCCCGGCCTCAGCTGCTCGTGTCTCCTGATCGGTTTTGTTAATGAGCGCTTGCCAGGGTGGTCACAGCGGTGGCTGTGGTGTTTCTGGGGCGCAGGTCCAGTTCCTGCTGTAAATCCTCTCCCTCTGGATTCAGTTACTTCACCTACTTCGTTGGCTCTGCCAGTCGCACCATGCGCCTCTGCTCTTTTCAAGTTGGCGCTGCTCCTTCCAGTTTGAAGGAGGCTGCAGGCAGCAAGCTCTGGGCCTCGTGCGGGGTTCTCAGTCTCACAGAAAATGCTCACTTCACAGGGTAAAAGGAATAATTATTTAGAGTGCTGGTTTTACTCACGCTATCCACATAGTAAATGTTTCAATTTGCCATGCACAATGGGGACAAATAGGCTGTTGGGTTTTAATTGTTGCAGAAAAGTGGACGTTACCACATTGCTGTCTGTCTCGAAAAAAATCAATCATTGCAATTAGAAGCTCCAATTTCAAGATCATAAGATGGATGAATACCAGGGAAAAGTACTAAGAGATTTCTGTGCACGAGCGCTGCAACTTTGTCTCCTTTGTTACCTCTTTTGATGTTGTATTCTTAGAGGATATTTATATGCATGTGACAAAAACCAAGCACAGTGGTTCTGAATAGCACCACAGAATTACACAAATCTGCCAATTAGTATGGATGGGTTATGGGTGTACTATGGTAAGTGTCAGTGTGGCCCAAGTCTGTTAGTTCCTCAGTGCCAGAAGTGTTTAGCAACCATTGACAATCTCTGGTCCTTTCATCACATTTCTAGAATTTTGTACTGGAATAATGACGTACTTTTTTCCTTCTCTTTCTATGTGTCTCTGTGTGTGTGTGTGTGTGTTTGCCGGGAGAGAAGCTGGCACTTGTATTGAGGGGGAGATGATTTGCTTTGTATGTTCTGATCTGTGCTATCAGCTTTTGGTTTGCCGGTCTTGTTTGCTTTTAATTCACAGAACTGGTACAATATTTTATGCTGTATTGTGTAGTGCTTTTATAATGGTGCATCTGCTCTGTGTGCTACAAAAATGCAGGTTTTATTTGTCAATATATGCTACATGCAAGTCAAAATCCTCCTTTATTAAAAACCTGTAAACAAATGATTGGCTTAATTAACAGTCTTTGTTATGTTAAGGACTTGTATTTCACTTTTTCATTTTTGTACACAATGTATTGCTCAAGTGAAATTGTGGTAAGAGTGACGGTAACAAGGATTGCATATGAGTCTTTTTTTCTGTGATGGTTTTCTATTTAAGTGCATTTGTGTTTGCTAAAATTGACAAATCTCAGATTTTCCTTCTGTAGTTTGTTAATCTGAGGTAGAGAAGTGTCCAGTCTCTCTGTCCCTTAACACTTACATAATTAAGCTTTGAAACGAAAAGGAAAAAGTGAAGCAACAAAGAAACGAAGTGGCTGAGGACTGAAAATGGAATTAGTTTGAATTGTGAAGGCAGACTAAGCATCTGTGTCTGTCAGATGAGATGACAGGAATTGTAACAAGTTACTTTGACAACTGCTTGCTCCATGGAGAGATTATGCTGAGTTCATTTGCAGGTTTGTGTTTAACCTTAGCTGACAAAATGATACTTAACCTCTTCTACAGCCAACCTTTCTAGTTCCAGAATTAATGAACGCTGCCTTAACAATAAACCTAAGGAACATTTTTTTTCTTTAAAGACAATTTTTTCATGCTTATTTGTTACAGGCCTGTTATTACAATGCTGAAGGGAGTGCAGATACATCTAATGCTCCTAGAAATACATTTCCAAATACAGTTTTATGCTTTGCTGAAATGCTGAACATTTAATAATGTTTTTGAAACTCTGAAGCTGTTATGAAAAATAGACAGTTGTCTTTAAAGGAAAAAATGCAAGCAAATGTTTAAAGTATTTGGCATGACTAATTGAATTCAGGAGTACAAGAAATGTATTAGAGATTCATAGCATGATTTGAAGTTTGAGTATATTTTAATTTTGCTGCAGGTTTTGCATGTAATTGGTAGAATCCATGTTTATGGGTCAAAGCGTTTCTCTTTTGCAAGGTATTACCTGTCCAACTATCATATTTAAAATGTCCTTTCTGTTACATTTATAACAGGTATTTAAAACATCTGTCTGTTTGTCCTAGATTCTGGCCTATACAGAAGGACTCCATGGAAAATGGCTCTTCTCAGAGATTCGGTCTATCTTTTCCCGACGTTACCTCTTGCAAAATACAGCACTGGAGATATTCATGGCAAATAGAGGTACAATGATCTTAAATGACGAGTGTGGATCTGGGGACACGTGCATTCTCTTTGGATGTTTAGCCATGTCTGCTTTGACATGGATTTGGGTAGCTAGAGGAAGGGCTTGGATTAAATGTATCAGTATTTAAGTTATTTTTTTTTTCAATTGAGTTTTTCCTTACAATACTTTTTTCAGTGATAAATTATGATCAAATATGAAAACTGTGCATTATCACTGCCTCAGTTTCATTTATAGCCGTGTGTTTATTTGGCATTCTCTGAGGACTCCTGCTCAAGACAGTTCTACCTCTGATCTGTTATGCATGAAGGATTTTTTGTGTCCCCTTGGAGGATTGATAGCTGTTAGTTGTACCCAGCAAGAACAACGGAATGAAAGAATTTCACTACTGGATTAGACCAGTGACTGCTATGCCTTCATGCTTTATTTAAAATGTAGAACATTGTTTTGGTAATGGTATTGTCCAACAAAATATTAATCATATGCATAAACACTTGTTGTACTCTCTGAAGTCATAAATGGCTGCTGGTGATACCATAATTAGATTGTTATTTAGATTTTTAGGTTGCTGTTTCAGAAGTGTCATTCACGTGTTTCAGACTAAATAGGAAGATAGTATTTTGAAGACTATTTTTAGAAAATATCCAGGAAGTAAATTAGTAAATGTGTGAACCAGTTAATACATAAATTTTTAAAATAAGTTCTAGACAGTCAATCTGTGCATATAAGTTTAATTTCTATTCAAAGAGCAAACAAGATGGAGATCTTGTAAGATGTGCAACAGTGACAACTTCGGTTGAAATTACTGTTAGTGGCATATAAAAGGAGTTCTGGAAATTAAAATAAAAAAATCTACAGCAACCTGAAGGAAACTTGTCTGTTCTGTTGAACACCTGAACTTAGGGTTGCATTGTGTTGGTTGAGAAAGCCTAAAATGTGTAAAATCATGCTGTGTTTCAACTCTTGTACTCACAGTGGGTGTCATGTTCAACTTCCCTGACCAAGCAACAGTAAAGAAAGTGGTTAACTGTCTACCTCGGGTTGGTATTGGTACCATCTTTGGATTACCCCAGACCAGGTATTTTACAATCTGAGTTAATTTTATCTGTCAGTTCTAAGAGTTGTTTTTATTTTCATCAATCCAGCCCACATGGTTTGAAGCATTTACACCTACTAGTTTACAGAATATGGACCAGGAAACCCTTAGGGAGTATCTTGATTGTTGTTACTTCAATTTTTTATTTTTAATCAGTTTCTGTACATAGAATTGGAATTAAAATAGTTTGAGATTTTTTCTGTTGTGTTTTGTAGTTTTTTTATAAAGTCCAGGAAAAAAAAAATCTCTTGGATTGCTACTATAGCCACTCTGTAAGAACATCAGGATTTCTATTTTCAGAAACAAATTATGTGGGAAAAATTTTAAATGTACATTGAAGACACATTTGCTAAGTATTTCACATCCATTTGTACTGATCAAATTGTTTGCAGCATAATGTAGGTTATTAAAAAAACCCCTCAGTTACAGTTTCTTAGAATGGGTTACCAATACCAGTAAAGATTTTTTTAACTAAAGCTACATATATTTTTTTTCCTCCCTAAGTGATGTAGGTCTGGTATTTACAGATGTTTTTGTTATGAACAAAACAGTCTTGGGAATTTTATGATAAACTCTTCTCTGATTTATCACTCTAAGGAATAACTTTACAGTCTTCTTTCACAAACATTAGGAAATCTGGCATCAAATTCTAAAAGTTTTGAGTTATTTATGACTAACTCCCCAACCCTGCCCAGAATTTAAACCTCAAGAGGATGGACTTCATAATGAAATTCTATCATCTTATCATTGTTTTCCTTTGTTCTTGAGGGATTTAAAAAACCTCTCCTTAAAGATGACTTGATTCTTATGTGAAATTCTAAAAGTATTGTAATTTTCTTATTTAATGATATTCCTTCTCTAAATCTCCAGTAAAATATTTCTGTAATACATCAAGCCATCATGGAGCAGCTGAATTTGCACAGCTGTAAAGGTTTCTGTTGGAAAGTTTTCAAATCTTGACATATCCAGCTGTCAGATGCATTAATTCTTTTTATTCTTATTAGATTATAAAACTTTAAAAATGAACTTCAAATATCCGGATGGCAGTTTGATCTCCAGAGAAATCTAGCACAGTTCTGGTAGAAAGAATATGTACTACTGCCACTAAAAATCAGCTATGTAAAAAAGGAAGACCCACCAGGTTTTCTCTTTTTTTTTTTTTACCAATTTTCTTTGTTTTCAGACGCATTTCTTTGGCTAGTCCGCGACAGATTTTCAAAGCTTCCAACATGACCCAGCGATGGCAACACCGAGAGATTTCCAACTTTGAATATTTGATGTTTCTAAACACTATTGCAGGTATTGCTAATTACTATACATCCAAATTACTGTAATTACACAGAAAAGGAGTTAACCATGGCACAATCTCAGCAGCCATGGGGCACTACTATATTTTGCTCTTGTAATGAGTAGTTTTTTCTATGTATGATTGTGTCCTGAAAAACTTCACAAAATCCTCCTAAATTTACTTTATTCATAAATATATTTATGTTTTTGTAAGACTAGAGAGGTATTCATAACCCTGTACTGAACTGCACTTAAAATCAGAATATCATGACTGTGGAGGGACAACAGGAACTATATAGGCTGTTAACTATTTAGCAAAGCCTCATAAATAGGAACTTCTTTATCTTCAGTATTCTAAGTTTTAATTTTCATTAGTACTATCCTCCCTAAATATCATAGATGCAACAAGTTTTCTCCCTAAATATCATAGATGCTATGATTTCTGGGAAATCTCAGCCAAGGAGCAGGATATTCCTGGAGCCAATAAAAAGCACTCTTACGGGATGCATGGTTGCTCTCAAAAAAGGGTGCAGTGCTTGGATTGCCAGTGCTGCTGTTCTAGGACACTGTTAATCCAAACCCAAGCCGAATTTGTATCGACTTATTTTTGTCCTGACCGCTCATTCTGTAAACACTGAGCTGTATTTTGTTTAACTTATCCCATCAGCTTCTAACCAGTTAGGCTTCAGTTTACTAAGTGGAGGTTGACTGTTGGGTCTCATGACATCCCTTTTATTTTCCAACTTACTCTGTTCTCTGAGCAACTTAAAAAGTTTCTCAATTTTCAGCTGTTTTCTGTGGTGAAAGGTCTGTTAATTCCCTTTCAGGCTTGGCTCTTGCTAACACGATTGATATAGCAAATGCCTGTGCTTGCACTAATTGCATTTTATACAAATGGTCACTTTTGGTGCTTTCTGTAATCAGTCATCAAGTCAGAGGTGCCAAGATGCTGACAGATTTTTAAAAGTAGGGGTCGATCTGCTTGCCTCGTTACTGCTCAAGCTGAATGAGGCACATCATGGCACTTTTTTCTATGGCTCTAATGAATGACCCTTTTCAGCTTTAATATATTATTGAAATAATAAATTGGATTCTTATCTGCTTGGTGTTTGAGGTTAGAAGAAGCAAAAAGATAACATTATAGAAAGAGGGAAAGTTCAGTTGCCCATGATAGAGTTAAAAGAAAGATAGTTACTCCAATGTCATGTAAGTAGCCTTAATCCTCAATAACAGGTAATGTGCAATAAAGCCAAGTGATTATGGAAAGACTGACTATACCATTTAAAAATGCTGCAAACCATGATGGAAAAATACTGAGTGGTGTAAGAAAACTGGAAGAGGAAAAACTGTGGTGGATGTTTAGAAAATGTTTTCTCACAATCTTACACATTGGATTGTGAAATAATATTCCTGGGGAAGAGGTTAAAACCTGTCTTTGGAGACTTTTAAGACCAGGCTGAACAAAATCTCAAGAACATGCTGACTGAAGATGATATGAATGAATAAGCCTCTGCAACAATATAATAAAAAGAGACAGGATCCATGTAAAAACTGCATTTTAAATTTAGAAGCCAGGCTTTGGGATGTGTATGTGTGCATGGTATATGTTTATTCTAATTAAATATTTTTGTTTTACTGGAAGAAGCTCATTATTTCCATCTTAGATACATGAAGATGTACACATGAACCTGTGTCCAGACCAAATTTTCTGTCCTGGTAAATGCTGGCATATCCATAGATGGACAGTGGGCAAGGATGAATTCCCCTCAAAGTGTATTCTCTAGATGAAACAGTTCTTAATTGAAAAATTCTTCAGTCTGAATTCCTGAGCTACTTCATTCTTCTTTCACATATTGTATTTAAGACATTATGTAAAAAGAATGCTTTAATTTTTAGTATCAACAAAAATCATTGACCCTCCATTTTTGGAAGTGTTTCACCTAAAGGAAATGGAAGACAAGATAATGTAAACAAGAAGAGGAGAAATGTGTAGGAAATGAATGAATTTAACTGTCAATCTTACTGTATGCAAAAGAGTTTACAATTAAAGGGAAATGGGCTGAAATGTTTTAGATTAAATACTAGCATATTGTCAGCTTTTCCATTATCCTTTCAATAAAGCAAAGTAGAATACTGAAATGATAACAGATCTGAAATAAACTGCATTTCTTTCAAACAGCTCATAAAGTTATATTGTTGTATCTGTAGAGATTGGTATTTTGCTTAAATGTAACTCTTTATTCACAGTGGGTTTTTTTTGTTGTTTATCAGGTCGAACTTACAATGATTTGAATCAGTACCCTGTCTTCCCTTGGGTTATCACCAACTATGAATCAGAGGAATTGGACCTTACACTTCCTAGCAACTTCAGGGATTTGTCAAAGGTATTTGTCATCAAATATACCTCTATATTTTTATCATATTAGTTTGCAGTCTTGTAAACATTTTCTATGTTTAGTACATTAATGTTTCCTGCACAACCATTAACAGTGTTTCATTTCTTCATGTGTGTACTGATAATAAGAATCAGATTGTGTAAAAATGAATTATTAATGTATTCTTATTGCCTCTGATTGTATCAACCTAATAATTGTTGTTGGAAGGTGCTCCTAGTTGGAGACATTACATTTCATTTCAAATTTTAATGAAGTCAGAAATGCTGAGGCTGTTAAAGATTAAAAATTATCCTTTTTCTGTTTGTTTTCTTTTTCTGGTGAGAATTGTACTTTTTTAGTAGCCAACCCTGTGATACCATTATATTTTAGGTACTTTTAAATCACTGCCCATATTCCAATGAGTAGAAACTTCATTTTATCACTTCCTCTGTGTACCCCTTCAGGTGTGCTGGAGTAATGCAGTTGTTCTTTGTCAGAAAGACATTGACAGGTTTGAACAACTTTTCCGAACAATTCCTTTCTGGCAGTGTAGCCTTGTGAGTTTTTGCAACAGTCCCCCCACCACTTGCAGATTTGATATACAGCCTGTTTATAGAGGGTGATTATTCTCTTGCAAAGCTTTCCCAGAAGGGACTATTTCATTTTACAAAGCAGAAGTATCTCTCATTTTCTCTACAAGGACTGGGTGCACTACTCAGCAAGCAGAATCTTTTTCTAAAAGGTAGCTTTTATGGGAAATGGTTGGCATGTGGAGCAATATAGCTAATTAGTAGAAAAGGTAAGGAGAGTATTTTAATTATAGCTTTTTTTTTTTTTAAGTCTTATATAAATTGGTAGTTTGCTATTAAAAAATTCCCATGGAAATATGGAAGCCTTAGAAGTTTTTGCTTTCAGCTTGCAATTGATTAAAGTAAACACAGGTCTGTGAAAAGTTTTATTACTGATTCAGTTTTTTAACCTTAAAAAAGGTACTGTATTGTCAGCAAATATTTAGACAAACACACACATATATATACATGTATATATTTGTTTATATATTTGAATATGTGTGTGTTTAGATATATTTGAAGACTGTACCTTGAATGTGTATATGTAGACATTTAAAGCTAAAGTAGAGATTCTGAGGTACTATTTTATACTTTTCCTAATAGTGTTACTTAATGTGAAGAAGTCATTAACTCCAAAGTTTCTTAGAATGTCTGGTTGATGCAGATCCATGTTCATGGGTAAACCTGCACATATTTTATATTTTAACAAATCTTTAAAAGGTAAACATTTATTTATTTTAAAATAATTTTTTCTTTGTGGAATTCAATAAATTAAATAAATTCAGTGAATTAAATAAATTCAATTATTATTTATTAATCCCCTTGCCAGAAAGTATCTGAAGGTAGTTTACAGCCAAAAATATCTATCACCAAGCTAGAATACTCTTGTGAATTGCATTTAAATTAACATTGAAAACGTAAAAGTAACATCAGCCCTGTCTAGCTGAAGCTAATACATAAATTAATTCTATTAATCATTAATAAATTCATTGGCTATGACATGATTTTTGCAACCTCATTTTCCATTAACTTTGGTTAAGTGACGCTTCTGCATAGATCATGTAATTGCTGAAATAGTAGAAAACAAAGAAAAGAGTTCTCCATGTGCTGTACTTAGGAGGGGTCTCTTTTAATTGTATTGTCATTTGTAAAGAGTCAATTCAATCAGCACTGTAGTCCTGGTCTTTGTTCCTCCCCGAAACAGAACATATTTTCCTCATTTTAAGTTAGGTGTGGCACTTATCTCCATTTAAGAGATTGGATAGCAAACCTCCTCTATTTATATGTGTTTTTTTAATTAACATTAACTGGTTATATAGATTTCTCTGTTATGAAAGTAGTCTTTGAGGAGGATTGCTAAGTGGGCTTTCAGTTCTGAGGAAATCTTTCCATTGCTGGTGCTGAGGGATGACATCACTCAGATTTCATCTCTATCTACATTCAACCTTCTCAAGTATTTGCTGGAAAACTGGGAGCTTTAAACAGCACATAATTATTGCATATATATGTGTATATATATATATATATATATGTGTGTGTGTGTGTGTGTGTATATACATATATATGTGTATGTATATATACACATGCACACACACACAATGAGAGTCTTAATGCCATACCTGTTTCAAATAAAGCAGTTCCAAGTTTTGGTTACTGTTTTGGCAGTTCTAGCAGTAGAACTCCATGTAGCTTAAATATTAAACTTCATGCTAGATGATGAATTTGTGACATGGATCTGGAAGACCTTGCTAATATTCTACTATGAAAATTTGTGGATGTTATGTATATTGTGATATTTTCATTGTAGCACTGATATCTTGGGGGTAATGGTTCCAAATATGTACTAATTATGTTTTGTAGCATGTCTATGCTTTTGTACTGCTAAAAGTTTTTAAAATATTTGAAGATACTTCATTTAAATGTCTACATGGTTTTAACAATAATTTATTTCCTTTCCTTATGCATGCCCAGAAACTCATCATAGTTTAATGCTCCAACTGTGTAAAGAAAAGGAAAACTTTGATTTTGATCTGGCAGAAAGGAAGTCGGGTCAATATATTTTCTTTTTTTTTAGTTCCTAAGACAATGAAGAATTTACTTTTTAAAAATTATTTAGAAATTGCAAGTTGTGTCAAATCTAAGTTATAGGTTTTTTTAATGTGTCAGCTAGGAGTCCACAGTTAGTACAGATTTAAATAACTGCAGAGTGTAGGTTAAACCAACACTTTATTTAAGCAGCTTCTTCTGGCGCTGTTTTGAACATCAGTCACAGGGTGATAAACCAAAGCAACTGGAATGGATTGTGG
Source organism: Motacilla alba alba (assembly GCF_015832195.1). Taxonomy (NCBI): domain Eukaryota; kingdom Metazoa; phylum Chordata; class Aves; order Passeriformes; family Motacillidae; genus Motacilla; species Motacilla alba. The sequence goes on along the minus strand of NC_052019.1, from coordinate 58,441,464 downwards.
TTAATATTGCTGTCAGACTGACGAACGCTCCTGACAAATGCCAGGAGCGCGCTGCCACTCTGTTACCCTGCTTTGACTCAAGTGTTTATTCCTTAAGAGGTGACTATGGTTTGGAATGAGCATTACATATTATATTTATAGCAGTATATATTTTATTTATACAAGAGGCACAGTTTCCCACCTGAACATGTGGCCTTTTCCGCATTACTTATGTTATTCGTAAGCACATTCTTTTCCTTATTCAGTGGAAGCAATAAATTGCATTGTATTTCTGATCTTGGATAAGGAAAGAAAATAGAAGTAAAAATACATGGCAAATACTGAGATATGGAAGCATGATTTTATACCCTCAAAAGTTTGTTACAAGATCTTGCTGTATACAAGGAGCTGCTGATAATTTTCCTTTCATAAGGCACAACATTTGTGTAAGATCATAAACTGACACTACTGGGAGAAAAAATTTATGCTAATCTTCAATCATCTTTTCTCTGCAGTATAGCTACATGTGTACGTACTAATATTTTTATTAATATTTTTATCTATTCCATGCAGTATTTGCTAAATCATCATCAATTTTATAGAGGTTGTTATGCATGTAATGACTTATTTTCCAGTCAAGTGTACAAAAGCAGCAAATACCTCTCACCTTAGTGAAGTGAGGTGTTTAATTGGTATGTGGGAGCCACTAATATAAAACACACCTTGACGGAAGAGAAGTAATAGGTTTTTTTACTATGAAAAATTAAAGTCGTTTTGTCGTTCTGATGTCAGCTTTGCTGTTGGGTGTTCTTCACATGCCAACCTGAATTCTGTTGCAGGGTGCCCATTTCAGGAGCACAGAAGCACTGCATATAAAACTTGTGTTTCATATTTTCCCTTGTGCAGTAGCAGATTTGGGATGGGCCTGAAATTTGCTTAGTTATTTACCTCTTGGCAAAGAGGTAGAAACTAAAAAATTATTTGATGTGAACCTATTAGAGTTTTGCAAATTTTTAAAAGAAATCTTTTTGTTTAGAGAGGCATTAAATCCTGTACAGGTATTCTATGAATCAAGTGCTTTTGCATAGGAAATGTAACTTACATTTTATTCAGCTCATGCTGGATACACACAAAAGGAGTGCAGTTAAAACTGATGAACTCACCGGGACTCAGTGTCCTTCTAAGTATAAAGCATGTTCAAAAATTGGACATTAAGGGAGGATGAGAAGAACAGTGTGAGAAATAAAAAGAGTGGGTGTAAGTCACTCAACAGTGACTTATTTTGATAGGCAATTACATCTGGAATTTAGGCACTAAAACTTTTGAGGCATGGCACTGCTGGGCTCAGCACCTGTCGTGGCTGCATTGTCACTGGTATTTCAGGTAGAAAATTTGTCATCTATATCTGTGACAAAAGATCCCACTTAGTTAAAAAATATTCCAGAGTCAGACAGGATATCCTCAGAAGGAAGGTACAAATATTCTTCCTTTTAGGGTGCACCATATGAATCCCTGCTTAAAGCAGGACATTAGAGGAAGTAAAATTTTTCAAACTTTGTATCAGAATCTGTGGTACTTACAAGAAGGCCCATTAAATTCTCTAGAATTTTAGATATCTTAAGAAACAGTGGTAGAGGTATTAATGCCAGCCTGAATGATACCTGGGATATCAGTGGTATCTGAAAAGGACACACATATTTCATTACTCACTTTTTAGTTCAGTATGGATTTTAGTATTTTTAGGATAAAGTATATTTCTCAGATCCTCTCCATTTTTAGATAACAAGTTTTCATGTTGTTTTTTTGGTTTTTTTGGTTTTGTTTGTTTGGTTGGTTGGTTGGTTTTTTTTGTGAAACACAAGTTGCTTCTTGGAGGACAGGAGCAGCTCATCCTCTCTAAAATGTAGGTTGACAGACCTAAACATTTGACATACCCACATTACTAACATTAGGAGAAACTTTTAAGAGAAGGGAAGCATACAAACAGGAAGTATTCGGAGGAGAACCTTTCTTGTGTTGGTTCCATTTAGGAAACCATAAAAGAGTAAAATCTAGCTAGGACAATGAAGACCCTCTTTTCCTGATCTGGTTTCTTTGCATACACAGAGACCTGAAGAGGGAAGGAGGGAAGAGAATTGCAGAGATAATCTTTGAAGAAAGCTGTGCAATGTTATTAAGTTCACATCCCATACAGTGCTAGAACTTTAGGACTATTATGGGATTTCTTTGTTCAGATTGGGTAATCTGTTTTGTAATTAGAAACAGTACTAACTAAAGTGTTGAGTAGTCTGTTATATTCCCTTGAAAGTTTTGACTTAATAAGATCATTTTTCCCAGTTCTAAATGCGGAAAAGTGATTTTGTGAAACTCTGGAATGCCGGTGACACTCAGACAGATGCTGTCATGGATGAGCGATAAAATGGGTCGATTATCCTTTCTGACAGCTGAGCTGCTGTGTTGTATCATTTTCGGAAGCACGCTTGCCAAAATTGGGAGACAAAGCAGCAAAGGTCCCCATGGGTCTGTGGCTGATGTGCCACAGCCCTTTGTCCTTCTCTCCCTGTGTCCCCAGCCCGTGTCTGCAGCACCACGGTCAGGGACGCTCCCAGAGCGAGCCTCGTCCCCGCCAGCCCTGGCGCCTGTGGTTCAGCACCACGGACAGGGACACCCCGAGACTATTCCGGGGGAAAAACGCAGGGACAGCCGCACGGAAGTCGGATTTGTTTAAATTAAGTAGCTCTTGGGTTGTTAAGACCAACTTGGACATGGTCCTTAGAGACACTCAACTGTTTGGATTTTAGTGTCAATTTCTTCTTTCCCTTTAAGAATGGAAATTGATATTGCTGGCTGGGGGTCTGTGTACAAATCACAGGACAGGACTGCTGTGGAACGTGCCTTGAGCTGTTTATTTTCTAGCATCAATCTCATTACATGGTTATGACAATGGGAAGATGCCAGCAGCTCACATTCTCTGTAGCAGACAAAGAACTTCATGTTACAACTTACTTGAAAAGTTTTTTGACCAATCACACAAAGCAAAAGCACATTGACAGTTATTCTATGCAATCACTGTAAGCACACGTACCTTTGGTTAAAACAATGCTTGCTTATTTCAAAGACAATACATGCTTGTAAGCCTTAAGATACAATGCACAGAGCTCCATTATTAAGCTTAGAACTTCCTAATATCTTGCTAGACAGACTTTTCTGTAGCTTAGGGAGTTATTCTAGACAAGCATTAATATGCAGATCATTGTTCTATTTGTCCCTACTTTTCTACTTCTTATATAATTTTTCTGCTGACAAATCTTATGGCTACTGCTTAGCTCTAACTGCAGTTCTGCTGTCTCTGAGGCCTGCCTTTTGCAGCTTTCCCAAAACCCTCTGATTTTAAGGATTCTCACAATTGAGTTGATAGGTTGATTTGAGCTTCATGCGGCATCTATCTCAGGACCTTTTTTCTAACAAATGTGATTTCCACAGTGGTCTGTTTCTCCACGACTCCTGTGGAGACCTGCTGAGGCTGGAACTTGACCCAAATGTATCTTGAGATGATTTGTCAAACCATCCTTTCTGAAATCTTACTCTCAGTGCAGATAGATTTTTTAAAACATATTCTAGTAATTTATGTTGCTTGATGATAGTGCCATAACCATCCTTTTATAGCATTACCTTTGACGGTTTTTTCTTGTTTTTAGTTGGTTATTCTCTGTGTCATACCACCTCACCTAAAGAATATTACAAGTGCATGATAGAATGCTTTTTGTTCCCATTCTTACTTTCTCTTCCATGTTCTCTTCTCTTCCTACCACAAGCTTATTTTCTGAAGTCACAGGAAGCATACTATTTGTACTTCAGATGCATATAACAGTTTCTAGGATCACTTAGCTATCTTCAAGCAATCTTTTAAAATTTTTTTAAAAAATTATTTTAGGTATTTGGGCAAAAGCCAAGTTTACAGGATCAGAAAGATTCACTTTAGTAATAAGCCTAATAATTTTAATCTTGCTTTGCCTCAAGGAGGAGTATTGTTTGGAATGTAGAAATTCCCAAAGATAAGAAAAATTGTAGCTCAAAATTAACTGTGGATGTTCAAAATTATATTCTAATTTTGTATCTGGTGTTATTGTCCATCTTGCTCTTGTTTCAGTTTTAGGTGCCTTGGACATATGTCATCTTCCAATTGGAAATGAACTACAGGAGGTTCATGAATTTTTAAACTGCCGCAAGAAACCATGGGGCACATGTCTGGTCATAAAATCTACTAGAAATCAAAATAAAGTAATTTCACACACATGTCTTGGGCCATAGACATTCTAAACGTGTGTTTTCTGTCTTCCTAATGTAAAGTGAAAGTTATTCTCTTGATACAGTCTCTCCTCCTTTTTATATACATTTGAACTCAGCAGATTATGGGTGCTACAGCACACATCTGTGTAACTCAGATTTCTGAACAAGCACGATAGTGGCCAAGTTAAAAATTGCACTCTTATGGGAAATGAATATGGGGTTTTTCTCACCTAAGTGGAGCTGTCTAAAGCTGAGTTGATCAAATTCCTAGGAGCAGGAGGCCTCTTGGGGTCAAACAACAATCCAGGCTTAAAAATAGTGGTCAGAAAATGAGATCATGGTAAAATAATGATAATCTTCGTTTAAGGAGGAGTTTAAGGTAGTTCAGGCTGTGGACTTTGATGCACACATCAACTGATCTTTCTAAAATTCAAACATCAACAGATAAAAATGTAGATCAAGTGAGGAAAATCAATACAAAAAATTACTAAGAAAAAATTATATGATCCTGAAAGTTTGAGGTGAATAGTTTACAAGATTAATTAAAATACTTTAGATATTATATCCAGCCAGTCACTTGAAGCTGCCTCAGAGTCATAAACACAAGGTTCGTTTCCAAAGTGGGGTGGTCATTGACATTCCAAAAGTTTGTTTGGTACTTTATACTGTTTGGCATAGATGCTAATCTGAAAATGAGTGTGAAAAGGGAACTGATAAAACTTTCTGAAAATGTTCATCTGTTGATGGTATTGAAGATGATGGCTGACTAATCAGGAGATCTTATGGAACAGGGAATAAGATGATGGATGAATTCGCCTTAGGAGCAAAGCAATGCATGTGTGAAACAAGATGCATTGATGGGCTCTTAGCTGACTATTTCTATTCAGGATTGCTATAATCTGATTGGAATAGTTTTATGAAACAGTACAGATTACAATAAAAAGCTCCTTATACATTCCCAAGTACCCTTTCTAGTCTTCAGGTGCTCCTTTTCTCAGGCTTGGTGCTCACATGTGATACAGAATAATGTTTATTTTGTGTACCCTGAGAGAAATCTGCAGCAAGTGTGAGCTTGTGTCGGCTTTTGGCTTGAGGGTCCTGTGCTCTTAGTACAAACAAAAAGGATTATATTTTTAGTTCTGATTGTCTTATGTGGATCTGGTGTTAGGTACAATGACAACTGTTTTCTGTGGCTTGTATGATGTTTTGGCTAGGAACATGGTCTGTAAAAGGACGGCAAACAGAGAATGTTTTCATCTCCTGCTATGACTCAAGTGCATGTGACTTCTCACTTAATCCTATTTCTCAAAATCCGTAGAAGTATTGTTTGTTTGTTTTTTAAGCAAGGGAATAGCACGGTTTTCTTTCACTTCACAGGTTAAGTCATGGAGAGTGCATGCAAACGTTATCTTTTAACTGGCAGGGTTATTTTTTAAGTAAGTCCATACCCTCCTCACTGCCTGCAAGCAGCTGGATTTCCATCATGATTCCCAGGGACATTGTTTCCTTTCTCCCTGACTTCTTGGAAGTGTCCAACACATAACAAGTGCCTTCAGTTTGGCTTCCCAGAAGTATTAAGGTGTAATACCTCAGGTGCAAAGTGTGCGACACATTCAGTTGTGCTGATTGTGATTAAACCTTACTGTGCTTCATTAATGTGTCCTTAATTAGTTTGCAGTTCAGCAGTGCATTGTTTCGCAATCTGCTGCAGATGCTTGTGACAGCATTTGGTACTGTTGTTGGTAATGTGAAGGCATGGAGATTTTTCTTTTCAATTCAAATTCCTCCAAGTTTTTAGGTGACCTGAGGCATATGCTGTCACTGACCTATTGCTAAAACATCACTAATGTTGCATAATAGGGATTTTTCTTTTTCATTTTTATGCTTAACATCAGCTTATGACCCATATTTTTTAACTGTGAACTTTGTGAATCTTCTGTCATTAAGTATTATTTATATTGACATGTTCAGATATTCTGGTTATTATACCATCTTTAGATCAGTTTTTCCTGACTGTTCCTGCTGTCTCAGAGGAATATGCGTGCTCTTAAAAACATCTGAAATAGAAACCATATGTACAAATACTTTTAATTTGCATGCACATGACCTTTTTCTACTTATGCTCCAGCCCTTATCAAACTCTCAGTCATGAGAATAGAATTTGGAGTATTTAAAATTGTTTAAAGCAGAATGTGATGGTGTGTTGATATCAAAATAGGTAAAGTATACTCACTAATAGTCATAATTATTGCAGTTTTAACATTGTGTACACAAGTTCAATAGGAGAATTCCTTATTGAACTAAAGTGTTCAACTAGAGAATTCCTTATTTGACTAAGAAAGTACATGAAATTCAAGTAGCTGCTCATGTTCTTAGGTGACTGAATTATGATTCATAATTAATAATAAAAAATAGCGTATCAGTTCAGAATTATTGTGTATCATTGAAATGCTTACTGGGGAAGAATAAAAAGGTTCTGTCAAGTTCTATCCCTTTGGCTTCAGGTAAATTTTGATATATCCAAATTCATATATTCCCCTCCTAGCCTAGTCTTTGATGTAGGTTTTGGGGAGCATCTGCTGTGAAACCAGTGGTTTTTTGTGAATGATTTGGTAAGGACTGTTTTTCTCCTTGATAAATGGTTTCCAGTTTTTAAATCTTACACCTCAAAGACTCTTTGGTTCAATGAGGGCAGCTCAAACAGTTCAGCAGATAATAGTGTTTGGTATTTCTTTGGGATATGGTTCTTTAATTAATTTGCGTTAGATATGTATTAAAGGTAAGATGCCCTCTAAGAAGATGGGACCTAATTTTTAAGAAAACCATAGCCAGTTGTCTGAGAGGAAAAATGGTGAGGCCTAGCAGTGAGTGAGACTAGGTTGAGAGAGGGGAATAGGATTTTTTGGCAACTCTCAAACCCAAAAATGACAGGTGAGAGAGTAATGATCTACACTATATGAGTTTATTCCCAGATATTTTCCAGCTGACCTAAGTGAATAGAGTTTGGGTTTAGTTAAACTCCTGCATCTTGTCTTTGTATCTCTGTTGGGAAAAAAGAAATTTTACTCGGTGATCAGGCTGTCCTACTGACAATAATGCAAGTATTGGCTAGTTCAGTCAGTTTTGTGTTGGTGACAGACAAAGTACCAAACAAGGTTTGAGTGCAGCAGAGTTTCCAGCAGTTGGCATATTTATGGAGAAAGCCAACAATGAAACACTGAACACATTTAAGCTTCCTGAATATTAGAGCACATTGGTAAGTGGGCAAGCAGAGAAATCTTAAGGGTGGAAGAAATGCCTTAAAATGGAAGTCCTGAAGAGCTCCACTTGTTATATTTATTAAAAAGCCTAATTATAGTCTGTAAGTATCTTTAAATTCAGAATATACTGGGCAAGTAGAGACTTTGTGATATGTCAGAGAGAAGCTTAGTAAGAGCTCTTTGATAACACATCAGTAAATTCATAACCAAACTGGAACACATATATTTTTTACAATGAGGGTAAGAGTTATCAGAAGAAAAAGCTTCCAAGAAAAGTAGCAGATTGTCCACGTACTCAGGAGTCAGATGCCTTTCTGGAAAACAGCTTGGCCAAATACAGCTTGTGTTGTAATCAAGTGTGAATAGTTGGACTCAAAGTCGTATAATGCAAAGGCATTTAACCTCTTGTCACACAAGCTCAAGGCTAAATGAGATGACCGAAGGGTCCCCCTGGTCCTTTTGGCCCAATATGAAAAATACCAGTAATGAAAACCAGATAGTCATCTTAAAAATAAGATGTATGGGAAGCAAACATCATACTTGGCAAGGATGCTACCAAACATGATTCAGTAACACGAAAAATTATATTCACAGGAATACAAATACTTGGTTATATGTGGATAAGAAAACAGTGTAAGAAGTCACAAAGAAAAACACTTTTTTTGGTTTTTTCCCCTCTTTTTTCTTTCTTTTTTTTTATTGTTTAATTCCTTTCCTTTTTTCATAATGAAGTTGTGAAATATTTGGAGCAACTCATATTTTAAAATATGAAAGCACATTAGATAGGAGCAAAAAGCATCTCTTCCTAAATGTAGGACTATAAATAGTCATATTGTAATTCTTTCTCTAGAAGACTTTAATCTGTTTTTTTAAAATCATTAGCAATTTTCCAAAATTTATATGTTCTTGAACATGAGGGGCAGAGTCCAGGAGAAATTCTGCCTTTTGTAGAGCAGCAGTGAGCATTCTCCTTTCTTCTGTTGGGTGCAATGGGGCCTCTTCTGGAAGCAGAGGCAAGATGGGTCAGTGTTCCAATATCTGGTAAAGAGCAGGAGTAAGAACTAACAAATAAAACTGTACACCACAGTGTCTGGACATATTTGACAGAGTAGATGATAAGAGACAGTGTGTTTTCTCAGTTATTTTTCAGCAGACCATTTTTCTTTGTTATGTTTCAAAGGAAGCAAGCAAGCTTGGTCCAAAGACTGAGATTTACTATATTCAGTTTTGGTAAAAATGTGAAATTATTTATTTTGAGGTATTCCTATATTTGACAGTACTTGAAAAAATAAATGAGTTGTTTTGTTTTGTTAGGATTGGCTTTTAACTTTCATAACTATAGCACATGTTACAACAACCACTTTGGGCCAAAAAACAGGTGATCATGCCTTGGGAAAAGAGAAACCAAAAACTATCTTACCCCAATTCTTGCCCCAGTTTGGATGATCTTTTTAAATGGACACTGACTTGAAATCCATACACATCATTCATTTTTCAATATGATTTGAAAACTTTCCGGCCATCAGTGATTTCGTTCTTCATTTTTACTCCTATGATCTCTTTTATGGTTTTTGCTCATTGGAATTTTTCACTCTCTACTTTTCATTTTCCCCTCTCCATCTAAATAAACATTTTTTATTGATGAACTAATATCTGATTTTCCTCTGGGAAAAGAAGTGCTGCAAATAAAATATATTCTGGAATTTCAGGATATGAAAGCTTTTCAGCTCATTCTTCCTTAGAAGCTATAGTGAAACTGAGTTGAGTAGTGTAAAGCTGTGGTCTCACAGCTGCATCTAGCACAGCTTAGTTTAGAGTTCCTCTTTTCCCCTTGGCATTTACCCACCGGGGAGGGAATATAGTGTGTAATCATGATTCCCTGTTAATTTTGTGTTATGAAATAACGGAGAAATTTCAATTAATTTCTTTGTTTTTTTCTTCTTTATTCTCTAGTTAACTGTGCCCAGTGCAGTGTAACATCGTAGAATCACCTCATCCTTAGAAGCAGTTGTCAGAAAAATATGGGCCTGCCTTGTAGAATGTATTAGCCCAATACATTGTCTCCATTTTATTATGAAGCTGCTGGGGAAGCTGTGATATACAGCACTGTCATTACAGATCTATTGTTAGAAGGGCTCTACAGTCTTCTGTGCACTGCCATTAATTTATAGCAGTAAACAATATGTAGCCCTCCAACTGCAGCAAAGCAGAATCTTTTAATGAGGTGGATGTTATTACCACAATAAATCAGTGCATTCGTGTAATGTATAATTCAATGTGTGTATTCCCACTGTAACTTCTCTGAGTAAGCTGATAGTGTATCATTGTCAGTGCACAGCTCCACAGTTCTTTTTTTTTTTTTTTTTCCCCTAAGCTTTTTTCATTTGGGGAATTTTTTTTATTTGCTTGCAAATAAATGTGACATGTCTTGATAGTTGTCCTGTTGCAGGCTTCAGAAACCAACTGTAACAATAACAGCTAAAATCAATACTGTGGATTCTGGCTGTATAGATCTCTGCGTGATACCTTTTTTTTATTTTTTTGAAAAGATAATGGAATCAATTCTAATTGGGTTTAGCTTTATAGTCAAGGAATGTAATTCAAGTAATTTTGTAACTATTGATTTGGGCTATACTCATTTGGAGAGTAATAATAGAGGCAGATAAAGAGAATACATAAAATGTTACAGAACTATACAGCACAACACTGTTCCTATTTTTAATTTGTATAATTTGTCTACAAATGACCTTCTTTTTTCTTTTTCTCCCTCAAGCATATCTGAGCCTTTAGGGAAAATCAGTACAACTGGAGATTCCAAAATGATTCTTGCAACAAAGAGACTTCTCGGAGTCAGTTTCATACTTCCCTGGAATACATTTGCTAAATCAGATAAAAATCCTTTTTATACAGGAACAACTTCTTTTAAAGGGTTATATTTCAAATTAGTGAACTGCAAAAATAGTAATTAACCTAAGATCTTTTTCTTTATCCTACTGCAATGTGAAAGCTGCTCTAAGTAAAAAATGTAAGATTAGATTTTAGGTCATTCAAAGATCTAATCTGTCCTAGAAGAGAAAATACTTTGAAGCTTGTATGCCAAATTTCACGTGAGCTGCAAAGAAGAATTATTGTTTGAATAATCATAATAGCAGAGAGAGTTTTTCACTTTAACTGTGCTTGAATTAAAGATGAGGTTACTGATATTTTTGTTCAAGGACTTTTAGTTTTTCCTCACCTTGTAGTGTATTCTTAAGTATATTTATTCTTGAAGAAGAGAGAGAAGGAAATATTTGGTCATGTTTATTCTTTGCTTAGATTTGAATGCACCCATTGTCCATACAGATGAACATAAATTACATTAATAACATACAAACAGTGTGCTAAATCTGTATACAAAATTTTATTGCACACATATTTTGCATATATATCCAAAGATATTTTAGAACTCTTACAGCATTTTACATGTGAAATTGCTAAATTCACTTTTGGGTTTCTCAGTGATTTGTGTGACCTCTGCTCATGTTTTTTCAAATCATTTAGACAAAAGTCTGCTGAGGAAATACACAGCTATAGATGCTAAATATTATGTTTCCTACTTTTAAATAAATCCCTTGGTGTTTATATTCTAGGTAAGCACAGAATAAAGAATAATTGTATTGGTTAAAGTGTGATAGACATTTTTAGTCATACATACATTGTTTCTTTTATATCAATGTTTTATATAAAAATTCTGATCTTTCATTTGTCTGTTTCAAAGGTTAAAATTCTATGAATTAAGTAAAACTTGGCTCGAGGTGGAAAACAGAAAGCATATAAACAAGAATAGTAATATCAAAATTCCAAGTCCACTGTTAATGTTCTGCCACCCTATCAATCACTACTTTTTTCTCCAAAAAATGTCAGAAAAAATATTTCTCAGTGTTGCTTACTGTTTGCTTAATAGTGTATCCAACATGCACACATATGCACAGATACCCAAGTTAAACAATACTTTGTCCCAGACATTCCACTGTGAATTGGATGGAGTCACTGACTTGAATCAGGAGTAAATGGAGCCTGTAGTAATGCAGAGGAGATTTTTCCAAGCAGCTGTGTGTGTATGCATGGAATCCTGGTTCCAAGTACACAGATCTCCTCGGGTGCTTACAGGAACCAACATCTGCTTTTGCAAAGCACCAAACCTAGTCTTTTTCCACGCATGCCAATAATTCTGGTTACCAGAAAGAGCAAGGGGAGTATGATGTGATAGTATTCACATTGAACTTATTTGCTTAATGAGTTTATTTTTACCAATCTCACAGCCTATTGGAGCTTTGAACCCAAAGAGAGCAGCATTCTTTGCTGAGAGATACGAATCATGGGAAGACGATCAGGTCCCGAAATTTCACTATGGCACTCATTATTCAACAGCAAGTTTTGCACTCACGTGGTTGTTAAGGATTGTAAGTATATCTTTTAAAAATTATTTTCCTTTAAGTTAAAATTAAAGCAATAAAAATCTAAACTAAAACTGAACGGTATATGAGAGTACTGAAATTTTCCAGTAATTGCAATCAGTTGCATAGGAGAAATGTGCTCCAAAGTTCAAGCAGAAAGTTTCAGGTTTTCTGGTAGAGTCTTTTCAAATCAGTAAAGTGTTTTCTCCTTAGAAGTTGATTTTTAGTGTACATATTTCTTTAAACATGGTTCACTTCCCTTCCTTGCATATTTTCTGACTGGACCAAGTACCAAGTGTTTGTGGTTCTTAATTAATTTTCCCCTCCTAATGACTGAGAGTTGATTTCTGATGATCATGAAGTTCTGTGATGTAAATAATTAATTTTTAAAAATCTGCTACAATTTATATGGAAGTAATTTTGAACTACTATATATTGATAATGTATTGGTTAAACAATGCATTTTTCAATAAAATTGAAAGGTGATTTATCTCCTAGGAAGTAATTTCTTTGGGAAAGCATTAGCAGCACATCATTAATTAAAGCTTGTTAGAATGTACAAGCATACATAAATCCTTGAAGTAATTTACAGTGCTTAGCTAATTTCAAGCAATTATCCACTAATATGTGCTTAAGTGTTCTTTAACTAAGACGAGGCTTTTAAATCTTCCAAACATTTTTCTAAATCATAAATTATATATGAAACAATAACAGTTCTGACGCTCTCAGTATTGGGTGCCAATTTTTAGATTAACAGATCACCTTGAACAAAGTAAAGCATGTTATTTTTGTTACATGCTAGTTTAATAAATATCTAAGGCACCTGAGCTTGTTCATGTTGTTGAGAGCAATTTGTGTCACAACTGACACAAACTGTAGTTTCTACTTCAGACTATATTCAGAGTATTTTCTTTTGGTTTTATTTGCTTTTCTTTATCTGAGTATATGTATGCGTGGAGTAAGATTAAAAAGCATTTTATTGAACAAACAAGGATCAGTTTGTATTTCTCATTCTCAAATAAAAGAATTAACTCTTTGCTATTAATCATGTGTCTGCCAGGAAAAAATAGCATCATTCACAACCAGAACGCAAAAGAATAATAAATTCCTTCTTTGACCCCAAAATTTTCTGAAGAGATGCATTTTTTTCTTCAATTAATCTTTTTATATGTATTTAGGAGCCCTTCACAACACTTTTCCTAAATCTGCAAGGTGGGAAGTTTGATCATGCAGATAGGACTTTTTCGTCTATTTCAAGAGCATGGCGCAACAGTCAGCGTGACACTTCTGACATCAAGGTAAAACATTTCCTGAAAGGTGTTAATGTATTTTATACTGCCTCTGCTTTTATTGCAGCTGGGAGTGTAGGATGGAAGGAAGAAGACTGGGAGACATCCCACCATTTGAAAAAAGATGCAAGGGAGATGATGTGTGGTTTTACTTTCATGAGAATATTTTAGTAAATTCTTCTGTAAAACTATAGCAAACATTTTTAGCCCTGAGACTAAAATATTTTGAACTGAGGAGGAAAACAAAGAAGACGAAGATGCTGGCAGTGGTGGGAAAGATCAGACCTAAGAAGGTAGATTAATATCAGAGTTGGATTTTTTTAATGGAAGGAAGGATGGAAAAGTGTAATTTGGAGAAAATCAAGGTCTAGCTCAAGGATGTCATGCAACCAGCAAGAGACATAAGTGACACAAAATCATTCACTCATATTTAGGGTGAGCAGATAATTTAGGAAAGGGTTGGTTTGTAAGTTACTGGAATGCAAAAATTATCCACTGACAGTGTTGAAAAAGGGATGTCTTTCTTGCATCTGTGAGAATGAAAGGCGATCAGTGGAATTAATTCCACTTAGAAATCGATATAATGTCTATATGAGATTGGGAAAGAAGTGTTTAGAAATTACAAACACACTAGATATATTTCAAATTTAATTGGCCATTATGGGCTTAATTTCCTTGTAACCTGCAAGATTGGCAGATGGAATTTCAGAGAGTATTTTCTGGGTTTTTTTGAGAAATGGAGAAGGAGAAAGATATCAGTAGTGGACAAATCAAGTATTTAATATGGAAAAAAGGAGCCAAGAAATTATGAGGTGAGTTTAACTACAATTCACAGAAAAATACTTAGGCAAAAAATCAGACTGTGTTTAAATGCCAGGAAGATAGCTTGGAGACAAGCAAATGAAACACATGTTTATCCAGAAGAGATTATGTCAAAGCAATCACAGTTTCTGATGAGAAAAGGTAACAGACCTTATGAACAGAGAAGAAGCAGATGATGATCTTAGTTTTTTACATTGTCTTATGAGTAAGCTGGGATTATTCTGTCTAAAAGAATCCACTGTATTTGGAGAATAGCTACCCACAGTTCATTATTAAAATTGAAAGATGTACTGAACGGAATTCTTCTTGATAATAACAGGTTAGGCCTTGATTTCCTTTGCTGTTAGATTGGGAGGTACTGGGAGTGTAGTGAAATGGGTAAGGCTTCTTGCAGAAGGGAGAAATTATTTTAGAAAAGTGTTAGGTGAAATTTATTAGGGAAAAGTAATAATTGTAATTTTCATGCAGATTCTCATACAGTTATAACACAGGGAACAATCTACTGTGGGGAAAAACAAAAAAATATTTAGGGTTCTAGTACATCACCAGTGCATGTGAATTAGCAGTATTATGGTATAACAATAGTGAGTAACATTTCATGGAAGATACATCAACAGGAAATAATGTAACTTTCAAAACGTATAACAAAAATCTTCACTTTTGCCCAGCTTTAATTTGGTCTGGGCTGGAATACACTCATAGTTGTAAGCTAGTTGGAGACAATCCACAGTGGAACAATGATAACAATGCAAGGTCTTGAAAATAAACTTCGGGGAAAGAGTGAGTAGCTATGCTTGTTTTTCTTCTAAAGCAGAGCAGATTGAGAAGGAGCTTGTGTCCTTCTATTACTGCTGTAAAAAAAAAAGGAAAAAAAATCTCAGCTGCCCATGCTGGATAGGATAAGAATTAATGCTCTTAGATATCAGGGAGATTTTGGTTAGAATCGAAGTAACCTTCCTAACAGAAAAATAAAAGCAATGAATGTTTCCCTGGCAATCAGTGTAGGGAGGAGTTTTTAGAAATGCTTAGGTAACTTTTGGAAATCATAAATGTGCAAGCTGGTGCTGCCTTTAGAGGCATCCCTACTGTAAAGGATGATCTCTTGGAGTTGCTTACAGCTTCCTGAGACTGTGAATCGCTGTGAATTACATGATGCTGCTGTGAAGCATCAGAGTGAGTACTAAGAGTATTACAGGAGTCTATTAGTGAGATTGGATGAGCAACCAAGAAGAGGGATGTGATAGAGATTTCCATAGGATATGTCTAAAGAATTAGAAAGGAAAATGTTTGAATGTTTCCATCTTCACTGGAAATACCTGTATTCCCCATATTTCATTACAGCTGTGAAAACCAAGTTTCCTGATACTTGGTGCTCTACCTTGCAAGTGTTTGTGAAATACATGGCTAAATGCAGAATACATGTTTTACATGCAGAATTGCAACATTTTAGCCTCCTGTTGCTTGAATGTGTTTAGTTGACTCATGCATGGAAGAGCCTGAACAAAGTGAAACATTTTGATAGTGCTCCTGTAGTTATTAGCAAGTAGGGGGCACAAAGGAAAAAAAAGAGTTTGTTCCTCTTCCAGCTGAAAATATTGTGACACTTAGAACCATTGAGCTGATTACAAGAAATTATTTCTACTTGCTGCTTGTGTGGAAAGAATGAATGCAGTTACTAGTGCTTCTTCCTAAGATTATTGTTAATCTTAGCTGGAAGAACTCTGTGTTACAGGGAGGACTAACAGGAGCTGACTTTGGAAAGAGCTCTTGCTGGCTGGTATCACTTCAGCAGAGAAAGCTGAAGCATATGTGTGGTCACAACCAATCTATGTCAATATCCTTGGAAAACCTTGGACTGATGATCAAAGCATGAAACCAGTGCTCCTCTGTAGAATAACCTTTGCTTGAACTTCACAAATTTTGATTTCAAGAGGTGATATGTGGCATAAAATTTCATTTCCTAGTTCTCCCTATCCATTTATTTGAGAAATGCAAATTAAAAATCTTTTGGAAGTTTACTAGTGTCTCACTACCATTCTGGCATTATTTACTAATTAGCTCAGGACTGGTGACTTTAAATGATTAACTATGTGTTTTTAAGTTAAATATTCTGCACTAAAGAATACTGCATGTATTTAAACTCTGTGAGAGTACCACTTGGTACTTTTAAAGTGCTTTATAGGCCTGACCAATAAATTAGTTACTTCTTAATTTACATTCTTGGTGCAAAACAATCCTGGTTAGTTTTGTTAATACCACAGAAAAAGCAAACCTGGATAGCCTGGAAGTATTTGCCTGCACTTGTTCAGAAGCACTTGTTCCTTCTGGTTTGGCACCTAACCTGTTGCAATAAGTCTATTTCTCATTATATGTACAACAACATAATTGTAACCCATGTTGCAGTTTGCATGTGTTTTCCCTTTTCCCACTGTAGTTTGCTGATTGTTTCCAGGGTTTTTTTAGGTTGGTTTTTTTTTTTTGGGGGGGTGAGGTTTGTTGTTGTTGTTAGTACCATATATGCAGATTTTAAGATCATCTGAAATCTCTTGCTGTCCTCCCAACAGCTGTGTAGCCTTCTCAGTGTCATCTGGAATTTTACTTCTGTGCCAGGCCATTAATGAGATTATTGACTGGAATTAAGAGCAGGGCAGACTCCATTACCATGTCCTCCCAGTCTGACAGTGAACTATTGATAAGTACTCTTGGAATATGGATTTCCAGCTTGGCTACTCCCACATTATTGTAACCCAATCTCATCTCCATTCTCTAGTTTGCTTGCAGGAATGTCATGGGAGACTGGGGCAGTCTCAGAGGTGTTTCTCAAAAGTAAAGCAACGCCTTGCCACTTTTTCTTTCACCATCCACTACTGCATCTTCCTTTTGAAAAGAAAATTAGATTGGTTTAATTCAATTGATTTTTTTTTCACAATTTTTCACCAAGCCACAGTCACTAGTATAGAGCTATGTACTGTTCTTCATGTCTTTTTCTCTGCTGCTTTGTGTTTATTTCTTTGAGTTGCTTTTGTGAATTTGATTAGTTTTGTTCAAAAAGAGTTGCTAGGAGACCATAATATTAAAGAAAACATTAGTAAACTCCAATTACACCGTTCTAGATTGTTCCACCATAAAATGGACACTAATATGTGAAATCCTGTGATATAACACACTGCTGTGGCAGCTATTGTAAGGCTGAGGGAATGGTACTGAGTATCTGAATTTGTATCTCATGCAGGTGCGTTTGGCAAATTGTGATCCTCATAGTGTAAAACAGCTGAATTTTAGGTACAGAAATGCTGTTTCAGCAAGTCTATTGTAAAACTTACTGGCATAACATAATTTTAGACAGTTTTTCTTTAAATCAAGCTTCATATTTAAAGTCTCAAAAGTTACTGAATAAACCTGCTGTGAAACTGGCAACATGACCTTCCTATAGGAGACATTTCATGTCATAGTAGTCACAAAAAGAGCAATGACCAGCAAATTCAGAAGCAAGTACCTATAAATTCAGATTTTTAATCATAAACTCCATGTCTGGTGTAGTAAAATATTTAATATATTTAGGATGCAGAGACTTGGTTTCCATAAAAGATTTGGTTTTGTGTAAAATTGTGCTAAGATCCATGACAGGAAAATACTTCCCTGAATTAACAAAAAATAAAATAAAAATTCCACATTCAGTCAGAACTGTGCATGGTAATCTGTGGAAATTATATTAGTTAAAAATACAGCCATCTGGATGTGTGGATCAGAAAGTTCCATCTAACATCTGTGATCTGCTTCTTTTACAGACAGCCCTGTCTGTATTGAAAATGAAGCAAATAGTTTCAATATCTGCTCCAAACTCCTTGTGTAGGTGTTTAAATAACAAATTTAGAGTAAGTTATGGACAGGTTTTCTGAAGTCCAAAGGAGAAGGAATGTAGTTATACATACAACTTTTTCTTCTTTCTCTGTCAAATTAACCTGAATTAACTAGTATATAAATATGTTCAATATACACCATTGAATACTTTTACTTAGATTCTAAGTAAAAAGTAAAATAATTTTAATATACATATAAAAATATATATTTATATATTTATATGTATATACATATGTAAATAGAGTAACAGGATTTAAAGTGCTTTATAGATGCAGGTTTTTATCCAGTGAGATATTGACTCCATAAAATCTATTTATTGATCAATAATGAATCAGGTCTTAATTGTGGTTATCATATGTTTCTTTAATCTGCTAAATAAATATCTGGACTTCCTGCAATTCTTTTTGCCTAATTGTGAATTACTGAGAAGTTTAGTATTTTTCTCAAACTAGAAAATGTTTGATGCATTATCACTTAGAACTTTAACAGAGTGGTTAAACATTGACAAAATTTATTCATTAATTACTTTCGGAACTTATTTCTTCATTAATTACCTTCAGAATTTTAATGGAAACCTGCCAAAATATTTTTCTTGCAAGTTGGTAGAGTTCCAGGCAGTGTCTTGAGACAATTTCTTAGTTGACAATTTCTTAGTGAGAAATAACACACATATAGCAGATGGAGGGAAACTCATGGGTAGTGAGAAATTATACTTCCCAACAGTCTTGAAAATTATTTCATTGAAGTGTGATGAAAAAACTGAAATTTGAGTTAATTTAACAGATTACTGTACATTTCTTGAATGCCATTTAAGTCCCTAACAGAAGAAATAAAGTGTGGCAATATGAATAAAAGTCTAGATTTATGCATATTTAAAAATATGCATTTTTATTATTCTGCTTGACAGGTTATATATAGGCTTTATATTGGTTAACATGATTGTGAAATAATTTAGTTTGAAAATTTGGTATCTTATAAATGTTTAAAAGGATTAGGGATCTGTCATTGTTTCTAGACATCTTTGGAGATCATATAACTGCTTCAAAATGTATCAGTCATTTTCTAAACAAAATTAAAAAAATAACATTTAATTGCATTAATGAAACAAAGTATCTAGAATTAATTTTTTTTGCGTGGTGGCCTATATGAAAATAGATTACCAGCGTTAAACTGACATCCTGTTGATACTGCATTTTTGTAAAAAAAAATTTAAAATAGTGTATTTTCCTTAGCAATCATTGTTTTTGTGTGCTATAGGGCAATTTTTGTTGGAGGAAAATTGTACTTTGGTTTTATGCAGAATTTTATAAATATTTTAATAAGAACCCTGATATGGCAGGTTTTTTTTAAAAGTAAGTACTGAGTGTTAGATTTATGTTGATATTGCCTGTGAGCTCCTTCTTCAGTTGTAGTGAAAAGCATAGCAGAACGACTGAAGTATTGCTTACTATAAGGATGTCTTGTTTCTTCCTTGTGGAAATGGCGAATTTCAACAGGTAAATTACAGAAAATAATTTCCAAACACAAGTCCTAAAACAAGAGATAATCATAGAGATGTTTTGGCTTTTTCTGTGAAATTTGAACAATAGAAATGTGGGGCAGTTTTACCATTTCTGTACATGTGCTGACTGTGGGAAATTTCAGAACTCAGCAGAGTTAGAAAAAGTATGGAGGGAACCAAAATTTTTAGTTGGAAGGGAAGACTTCCAGAGAGAACAAATCTAAACTGACTAGAATCCTTTAGCTTGCAAAAAGAGATCCCTGAGGAAGAATGTGATGATCATGTAGGTCTATAGTACATAGAAGGGTGCATAGAAGAGCAAATAAGGAACTAACATTTACTGTGTTCCACAAAATGGCCATTGGCACCATCCACTGGAACTGCCAGGAAGCAGTTTTAGAACAGCCAAAGGAAAATCTGTGCAGACAAAGCTACAGACCCCACGCTTCATGATTTTACAAATCAGAAGCATGGATTAGTTCAGAACCATTTAGCTGTAAGAAGATGACAGAATATCCATGCAGAGGCTGTATTTGCCCTGTGTTAGTCCAGTCCTTGTCACTGTTCCAGGTGAGATATTAAAGGATTCTTTAATTCTGGCCTCTCGTGTCTAGTCCTGAATGTTCATGGGATGTTTGTGTGAAAACATTTATTAACTCATTCCTCCTCAAAAAGTGCAATTTTTAATTTTTTTTTTTTTTCTCATGTGTCCAGGAAGTTCTATTATTTCTGGGGTTGCACACGTGGGTCAGCATCTGCTGTCTTAGTGTCATTCTGTGCATGTGATTTGAAGATTTTAAGAAAAAAGAAGACCTCAAAAATACAGTTGAGGAGGACTGTTAAAGACTGCAGCTGCCAAATATATGAAGAATATTTGTTTACTTGATAAAAATTAATATTTTGTGATCAGGTGTTTTTGCTGGTTTTAGGAAAAACTGTTTTCCTTTAACTAATGTTATAATTTTCACCCATATAAAGGCATTAAAAATGGGCTCTACATACAGCTCATTTCCAATGGCCACATGCATCTGTTTGCACTCCCTTTTTCCTTGGGTAAATGTTAGCACATGGCCAAGAGAACAAAATCACATAAGAAAGAAACTCCTTTTGTAGAAATGTACCATAATGGTGACAGTGAAAAACTTTCTGAAAACTCATTTCTGGAGTAATGAAAAGCTTTATGAAAAGTTTCTAATAGTCAAACTAGTAGAAATTACAGGTAATTTTGAGGCTTCCAGCATATTGTTTCTGTGTAACCTAATGAAAACAATGTGTTCTAGAAAGCCAAATGCTTTCTGATCTTGAAAGAAACTAATGAATAGCTGTACAGATACATATTTAAAGAAGAAATAAAAGCATTGGCAACATATGTAATGAGCTTGTATTTTAAGTGCTCAGAGCCAGGGAATGGTTTCATATTTGTGGTCCATGCTGCTATCAAATTAATAGTCCTGTGTCTCTGTTTTTTCTTTGCTGCTGTCTGTGATGATAAAAACACTGTAGCAACTGCAGTGTTACTTTTTTTTTTACAAACTTTATTTTTTACAGCGTTTATCCTCGCTACATTCTTGTTCTTCTGCAGTGAAATAATTTCAAATCTCTTTTCTATCAACTACCTGTCGAGCATTTGTTACAGAAGCATGTTTTTTACCCAAGTTAATTAAGGGGACTGTAAACAAATACAATTCAAAGCCAAGCAGTGTTTCACACAAGGATGGAGGTGATAATAGCTTAATTCCTGCTTGATCTTTCCTGTCTTTGCCCTGGCTACTGCGGCTTGACCTTGCCCGCAATCTGATGACCTCCTCATTGCACTCAGCCATTTGGAAAGCTGCTCATGCCATAGCTGGCCCTGAGGGGCTATCTTGGAGACCACTGAGCCGCTGACCCATGTCAGGACTGCATTTCAGGTCTGATCTGCTGATCTTCTGGCATGGCTACATCGTCCACCCAGGGTGGACAAAAGCCACTGAGGCAGTCTGATTTTTTTTTTTTTTTTTTCCTACTTCTCAAGTGGCCTGCAGCTTGCACTTGCTGTATGGAAGACCAATTTTACACCACTCATTTGCTATGAAATACACTTCCTGAAGCAATTACGTGTATTGATCCTTTCTTTACAAAGGAAGTAAATTCTCTAATTTAGTGGCTTAATTTTTCTAAATCCATCAAATTGCCAGGTTTTTTTTGGGGTGTATTTAAATCACAACATCAAGTTCAAAAAAAAAAAAAAAAACCAACCAAAAAACCAACCAACCAAAAAACCCAAAAAAACCCCCAACCAATCTACCTTTAAAATATAGGGCAGAAATATGTGTGTCATATCTTTATGGGCTTTTTCTATTAAGTGTTATACCTGGACGTTGCAGATATTCTTATGAAAGTGTATAAATAAGGTTCTAATCCCATTAACTTGGATAAATTTTTGTGTTACCTACTGTGTATTTTATAAAATGCATGACAACTTAGGACGTTGCAGGTCTGTTTGCAAAACAAGGAAATAATCCACTTATCCAGAAGAAAATCCTTGTGGGTTTGAGCATAATTTTCCTTCTTAGCATGTTATGTTCAGTTTTGCACTAGAACATGACATTTTCTGCTTAATAAAATTTTTGTTTAGCCATTACTATTACTTTGTTTTTCTGAGAAGACTTAGAAATCACAATTCCTATACTGTTTTTCCTTGGCCATGATAGCTGTGCCAGCAGAGATGCCAGAGCAGGCCAGCCAGCGAGGTGTAAATGCTGAGTTCCAGTCCTATTCAGCATAAGCCTAGAACATCAAAAATGTCATTTGTTTGCAGCAGTGATGATCCTGACAAGGAATTTAGTGCAGATTTTGTAACCATGTGAAGTCCCTGGCTTTTTTTCTCTTGTGCGTGAAATTTTGTATGGTTCTTCCCTGTAATTTATAGACTGGACACATAATTGAGTAAATGAACTTTATGTGAAAGAAAAATGGTGACTCTATTCAGCTTTATGGGGTTTGTTTGTTTGTTTGTTTGTATGTTTGTTTATTTGTTTTTATGGAACAGGTGGCATAACTCCAGGTATTTTGGAATTTAAAAAAAAATTATTTCTGGGCATTAAATAATCTTAGGTAATAGCCTAAACATCAGGTTCTTAGACCTTTTACATTAGAGAGAATAAGACTATAACTGAGTTTCACACCTTCATAATTAATATCTATGGTGCTGGTTTCACCCAACTGTAGATTGCCATTTGTGCATTAGTATATTGTACTAAAATGTGAAAGAATCAGTTTTCCACAACTTTTTACTATAATTGATTGTCTGTACCTTTCCACTAAATATTATCTGTGCCATGTGATGTTCATTACTTTGTTTTTTTAAGTTTCTCAGTGCATAATGTGCAACCAAAACCAATGTTCTGACATTTTAGTTTTATAGCCTGTTGTGTCTCAGTTCTTTGTCATCTTAAAAGCATGCTAAAGAGTCATCATATCTACAGGTTTGAATTTCAGAAAGTACAGAAGGGGACCCTTCTAGGAAGGAGGGGGATATCTGTGGGAGAATTTAATATATTCTCTTTGCTTAATTCCATTCTAATAATTAGTTTTTTTTAAGGTGACACAGTGCATCCTCTGACAGAATTTATAACATGGCATTGTTTTTAATTTATCTACAGGAATTGATTCCTGAATTTTATTACCTCCCAGAGATATTTGTCAACAGCAACAATTACAATCTGGGAGTGATGGATGATGGAACAGTGGTGTCAGATGTTGAACTTCCACCATGGGCCAAAACCCCAGAAGAATTTGTTCGCATAAACAGGCTGGTAAGATGTCTTTCTTCTATAGTCTCTCTTCTATAGAATCTGTCTTGCAAGATTCTTCTGAAATAATTTACATCTTTGCCTGCAATATATATTTATAATTTAAATAGAACTATGTCTGAAATTATATGAAGATACAGATTGTAATGTATAAGATATACATTACAAATGTAGGAAGAAAAAAGGAATATAGTGTTCTCAGTCTTAGATTTGCTCAAAAAAGTTTGAATGCAGTCTAAATGTACAGGAAATCTTACCCTTTTTCCATGTCAGGTCTTGTGGTTCTGAAGAGCCAATAAAATCATCACTTTACAAAAGGCTTGAAAAAGCTTGCTTGCTCGTAAAAATATTTGTGACTTAAATGTGATTTTGAGGTTTCTTAATTTTAGTGTCCATATAACTCCAAAGAGGCATTTTCAATCTTCTGCCACCTCTTCCATTTCTTCCATTAAATCAATATTTTTCAGAGCCTTTTTTACAAGAAAATAAAACTACATTCTCCTTTACCTGCTTCATTCTCAAATCTGTGTTACTGTTCTATTCCCTGTTTTTGGGAAGTGCAGTTCTTAGCACTGCCTGTCTTCACTGTGCCCTCTGGTGAAATTAAGTGTAATTAATTACAGAATAGCTGTTACACTGTCACTGGTGGTGTTTCAGCACATTCTCAAAAGCTGTGTTAGGCTCTTCTCAGAATGAAACAGTTCTGCGTTGATGGCATTCTGAAATAAATAACAGAAGCTTTTCCTAGCAAATCTTGAAATATGAGGCTGCACTTTTATGTGGTAGCCAGCTAACTGGGAAATAGTGAATTAAGGCATAGAAACTCCCAAAAACCTTTCAGGTACCAGGCTTATCAGGATAACATCCTGATATTCCTAAGTTGGGAAATATGAATCGAAGATGATCTGTTGGTGGTGGTACGTCAGGCTTCATAACATTGGAGAACCTTTACATAAGAAGAAATCTGTGGTTCAGAAGTCAATTGGAATGTTTTACACTGCGCTTTTACTGGTGACATGATACCATGGTTTTCAGAAATGCTGTGCGGCTTAGATTCCTGCAGGCAGTGGTAGATGCACCATAGTAATCACAAAGAATGTTGGGTGGATTTAATGTTCCTTCATCCATATGTATGTGCAAATTTTATTTAAATGAGATATGAAATACAGTAACATTTAGCAGGACTACTTGGCAAACCATATTGAAACTTAGCTTTTGATCTCGCAGTTGTGGTAATAGGTAGGGGGGATACCCTGACACCTCTGTGAGCTTGGCATGTGCTGGTGCTTCAGAACAACCTGGGAAATGCAACGCTGTGTTCTTGAGCAGACTTGTCAAAGGCCTGTCTATCAAGGTGGCCTTGATCTCTCCTGACTATGGTGTTTTAGATTTTGCATTAAAATATACTTTTGTTCTGTTAGTTACAGATCTGGCTTTCCCCACTCTGAAGTTAATCTTCCACTTCCTCATTGTCTGAGATGTTAGCTCTTAATTATTTTTCCTCATTTCAAGCCATGGGCCAGGTTTTCTCACCCTCACCTCTCTGTATGCCCTGACCTACCATTCTCTCGTTCTTCCTTCATTTCCCAATCTGCTGCTCATGTCTGCCTTTCTTGCAGCTCTCTTTGATACCTCTCACTTGTGCAATATTCTCAGTATGAAATTTTACAGTTTTCAGGTATTAATTGCACAGAAAAAAATTGGTTTTTTTTTAAGGCTTACGCTAATTACAAAAGTAATAAATAATTTATCAAGTGTTGGTATTAAAGTGTGCCAGACATCATCCAAATGATGTCGGGTGTCCTACCAAATGGGTAGGACCTACAGCTGTAGGTGCTTGATGCTGTTTCTGTAATGAGGATACCAAATTTTGGTCAGTCTGGTATCATTAAATTTAAGCCTCTCTGCCAATGAATTACATTAATTGCTTCTGTCTGACATAGTTAAACTTATCCAGTAGTAGTGGGCCTAGCTGGTGTGGCTGATGCCCTCTGTGATCTGCCACTTTTGCAGTGGAATAACACTGAGAAAATTACATGCAAATATTAAATTGCTTTTCCTTGTTAATACTTGGTGGAGTGAATACCATCAGCATCAAATCAGCATAGTTTCTTTTTCAAGTAGAATAGTTTAGGGAGAATGCTTAAGGCTCAGATCCACACTAATATGATCAAGAAAAGCTTGCTACAATGTGGCATGGGCTGATGTATTCAGCTAATATCTCCTTGCTGTCTACTGGTTCAGATAAAATAGGGATGACAGTATTCCAAATGCTCATTTTGTAAGCTATGTCACACAGATATTTTTTCCCGTTTGGATTTGAGTTTACCTCTTTAAGTCCCCAGATCTTATACAACGATTGGAGCTCATGAAATGCATACTACTTTGATCTGTGACCTTTCTGTGGTGCTAATCGGGTTCCTGATATCATTATACCTTGCTCATTAATCATATTTCCTGCAGCCCATCAGGCAGCCAGACAGCGCAAGCCCCTGTTTTCAGCCTCGTGTTGGCAGGTTTCTGCTTTTCCAGATTATTACAGTGTGATACTTCGGCTTCTCATAACCAGACCCAAATCAAGCTGTGGGCTACAATTAAAGTCAGATGGTCCTCAGGTTGAACAGGGATATTCTGTTGCAGCTGTCTGTCTTTGTGGAACAGAGCAGCACGGGGAACAGATGATACGTAGGACAGTGCATAATAACAGCTTGTAGAGTACTGGGTCAATAGCAGGGGTTCAGAGCATTAATTGACAGGCTGATAGCTGATTTAAAAGTGATTTCCAACCTATTTTTAATTCTATAAAGTGTGTATTTTAATTGAAATAGGTAATTGCCTTTTGTCTGTGTTTGCTTTGAGAGAAAAAGCAGAATGGTGTATAATTAAAACTGGATTTTGATTGATGTAATGTTATCATGAGCTAAATGGTAGCATCAGGATGTCATTCTAAGCAATACACAGAACTTCAAAGTGTATCTATTGCTTCTGCATATAGTTGGTATTTTGTATTAGTCTGTGATATACAATGTTTTGTAATAACATAACTCAGTAGAGGGGTAGAGTATTTTTCTCTGAGACAGTCCAGATTTTGTCAGAAAAGTGTCTGTGTTTTTACCATTGTGAAACAACTATTATATACCTCTAAAGCTCAGGCATACTATGTTTAGTGCCATGAAATAACTGCTAAGACATCTCAAAATATTTTTCAGTTTACACAGGTACAGTTAACAGTAACTGTATTATTGTCTAAATTCATCATTTAATAAATGTGTGTGTAATTAGAATTATAGTATTAGCTTTATAAGAGTAAAACCTACAGGCTTTTAAACAAGATAAAATTATAATTTTTCCCCCCAACAAAACAGAAAAATCTCAAGTGCAATATGCTGTTGCATCCTTACTTTACTATTTCCAAATTGTAGTCTCTTTAGCATTAAGTATGTGAGCAAAAGGGGAGGATGCAAACTTCATCTGATACCTTATAAAAAATACCTAACAATTTTTGGTTCTCCTCTGCTTCTGAAAGAGATACAGGAAATAGGAATGGGAAGTGAACTTGGGAGAATATAAAGAGATAGATGCTCAGTTGTAGTTTGGATACAGAAGTCCTAAACAAAACCTTTAGCAGCAGTTTTCAGACACAGAAACAGATATAACCTTTAAAACTTAGATTTCTGTGGCATCTTTTCTTGGCTTCACAGTCTTAGTTATGTTAGGTGCTCTCCTTTAGAACACTTCCCTATTTTAGAAATTTAATTTCACATGTGGGACCTAGGGATAATTACTGCATTCAAGCTGTTAGAAGTTTTAAATGCCCTTTGTATCATGCATGAAAAAGTAGACATTTACAAAGACCAGGTGAGACCCAGGGAAAAGCCCTATGCTTCCCACTGATAGTTAGGAATAGGTGAAAATCCCAATAAGGAAGTTCTGTTCTGCATGGTAAAGTAATCTATTTTGTCCTGTCATTGAAAGTTGGATGTCTGAATTGGGCAGAATTAATTTGAAACTATTAATCAACAGAAAATAACTAAATTTCACACAGATTTGATGAGCCTCAGCTTTTTGAGCATTAGATTGCTTCAATGATAATGAAGTCATTGAGGTCTGTCAAGACAGCTTTCCACAATATATCTCAATTTAAGTGTTTTAGTGCTTTATTGCAGAGTTAGTCCTTTCATGATTCGAGGTTTATCCATTTCATTCAATGCTGGGGAAAATGCAAGACAAATTAGAAAAGTGATGAGATTACTGTGCTAGACTGAAAGTTTTGAAATCCAATTTTCAAATAATTGAAAATGTAGTATTTGGAAGCTGGGGTGCTTTCTGAAACAAATGAAATGCTTAAATACATAAAGATGCTACACACAAAAATAAATGTGGCAGAACCATGAAAAGCAAAACGGAAAGGAAGGGTAGGGCAGTCATTTACCCCAATACAAATTTTAGTGGAACACAATGAATCAGTGCTAAGAACTAAGTTAAGAGAAATCTCCAGTGAGAATTAGAGGATCATTATCAGTTGGTACAAGGCATTACTTTTCAGCACAAGCAACTCCACCTTATACCAGGCTACACTGAAAAAGCAGCATCCCCCACCAACTATCACACAACAATGCTCAGAACTTCAGGTTTTGTGAGCTGGGTGAAAAAACAAAACTTGGTGGTGAAAAAACAAAACTTGGTTTTGAAAAAATTATGTTACTTTCAGTCTCTTAAAACTATTGGTGTTAGTCAAATCTAGATACTGGGTTAAAGCCTGGAACTTGGAACGTACTAGATTTTTTTGTGTGTTATCTTGGAAAAATCTCTCTGTGATATTTTTCCCGGTTCCACAGCTGTGTATTTGAAAATGTGTTGCAGCAAATCATACCATAATGTGATACTACCTATGTGAATTAAGGCTTAGAAGTGGAGATTACTAGTAATCGATTGCTAGATCATTAGTTGCATATTCCTGATAACAGCTGACTCATTCAATGTGTTAAAAACATTAGAGGGCAGAAAAAAGGGTAAAATGTAAACCAGGCTTAACCAGCAACATCAGAGTTGTAATTTGTGCAGCACCTACTTTGAGATTCTGGTCTTTATAGAATTGGATGTGGTCTTAAGAAGCTGGAATGCAGATGGAGCTGTGTACACTGAGCAATGAAGATGGTTCCAGCAATCCAGGCTGACATGGGGTGTTCACAGAATCTGAGAATTTTGATGTCAGTTCTTTCAGACTCTTTCAGACTCTGTACTGTTACTTCAATTTCTGTTTCTGATATTTGGTGATTTCTTGTGGCTTTCCTGTGAAGATTATAATCTATACCATATCTTCTGAATGGAGGATGTCTATTAACTCTACAAGTATTTTAATTTTTTAGCAAAATGACTTTCATAAATTATTATAGAAAAGATAGCTTACTTATAAAAGTACTTACAAAAGTAATTTGTAGCTTTGCTTTTCCTGACATATACTTTTATTTCTATGCTACGAATCTGCATTATGCAATTAAAATAGCTATATGTTTAAACATAACTATTGCCAGTGAATATTAAAGCACCATGCTACATTCATTTTATGGTTTTTCAAGGTGTAACTATGAAAAAAGTTTTGTATAGGAGGCAAGGTTCCTTGTATCAGGCAAAATAAACATTTTCATCCATAGGAGTCCCAGAAATGTAGCAGTCTCATTCCAGTCAGGAATAGTATTCTTCAGCAAAGTTGGGTGTGGAAGGTCCAATCTGCTGGCGTATTTGATTTCATCTGTATAAAAGGTTGATATTGTTTAATGTTTCTCCTCCCCCCCCCCCCCCCCCCCCCCCAATCTATGGAAACAAGGCAGTCCTGGGAAACACAGGGGCTCTGCTGTGTGCACTTAACAGGCAGAGGAGCACAGGTGATCTCTTAAACAGCTGAAGGGAATGTAGGCTGGTGTGTGAATGAAGCAGCAGGATTTCTCCTTTCCTGGAGAAGCACTTCCATGATTGCAGTGTGCAGTTCTAGTTGTCGTCTGGTTTTCCCTTTCAATTTCTCCATGTGGAATACCAGCACTGGCTCAAAGCTGTCTACTTTTGCATTTTGTGCATTGGTAAGTCTGTGTTCCTGCACCACTCAGGATCATCTCCTGCCAACTCAGCACACATGTGACAATTTCATCATCTGTGTTTCTGTGGGATTTTTTGCAGTTTTATAATTACTTTTTAAAAGTTAGAACCTTTGTTGTCTTTGACATAGAAACATTTGTGTGTAGGCTAGAATCAAAAAAGCTGGGTAATTGTGAGCAGTTTTTTCATTTAATTATATCATGTACAGGTCTGATTATTATCATAGAAAGGGGGGAGAATGAGACTTTTTTACCCATTCTGAAACACTTTATTCAGGTCTGAAGATGAAGATGAATGTAGAATAACCTTAACAATGCAAGCATAACCACAAATAGGGGAAATTGATGCAGACAAAAACCTAATCTGTGGGTATTCTGGAGGGAAAATTTAAAAAAAATCATTCAGTACAAGACATTTTTGAAAAGTAAAGAGAAAATATTTGTAAGAAAATGTGATATATGGCCTATTAGAAGAGATTCTGAAAATCTGTGAATAAAAAATGTAGACTAATTTTCTGTGTGTACAATAGACTGCCTGTGTAACTTATTTTTATTGAAGTGCCATCTAAGAAATATGGCCAGAAATTCATGTTTATTTAAATCCAGTTCTGTTGGAATAGTGGCTTTATTAATTTTCATATATGAATTTTTATTGATTTAACTTGTAAAGAAGACTACAATACAGAGAGAGTCAAATAAATTCAAGAATATGAGGGAAGTAATTAAAAGTGAACCCAAACTGTGCTTTTGAACAGAAGGTAAGAATGCTGAAAGCATTCAGTTTGGGCTTCATAATACAGCAAAATAGGCTGATACTGGGAGATGGGATTCACATAATAGATATGATGGAATACACTGGAGAGATGCATCTGTAGGATGAAGTTAATACATAATAAAATATATGTGATGATGGAAAGAAACTGTTTTTTTGCCTTTTCAATGAAAACAGTAACCTAGGTAGTGGATCATCATTTGCTAGTCAAAAGCATTGCTTTATTTTCTACCCATTCCATCTTTATAAATAGAAAGGGAAAGCAGAGTTTTTAAAGTCTGTTCTTTCCATAACATTTGCTTCTTTACGTTATGTCTGTAATTCCCACCATCTCTTTAAACTGCATGCAAGTTACTCTATAGAAATTACAACCAAACTTTTCAAGACTTCAAGAATGTAAACAGTGTAAAATTATTTTTAAAAAGTCCACACATGCTTGCATTTCAGTAATTTCTGAGAGTGGGATAGATGCCAGTCTTCCTGAATGAAGAAAACTTAAAGGACTCATAGACAGTCTGTTTGTCTTTGCTATTGTGAAAAAAATAGTTAAAGAAGCTGGTATCAAAATTTGCCACACTTCATTATTTTATTCAAGACCAAACTTTATGGTCTTGAATAAGGCTAGCCTAATTCTCTCATTAAAAAAAAAAAAGCCATAACCTATCACATTTTAAAAATAGTTCTAATTAATTTCCAATTGTTAGGAGACTACACACTTTTGCCTAATGTGTCTGTCTTAGTGGAGTCTGAAACTAAATAAGGTGAGCAGGAATAAAACTAAAATGTACAAATATTTTAACTGACAGCAAAATTAAACAAGTAGATTTAACAGTAAGAAAAGCCTAGATACATGTATAAGAGTCAAAAGGAAACAAAGCATAAGCTAAAAATATGGACTGTAAAGAGAGCGATGAGTTATGGGATTTTCTAATGAGGTAAGAGAATTTACCATAGAAAAGATAAATATTAAAACATGGAGAAGAATGTTATGCAGTTGGGAAAGATTATAAAATGTTGAATAATAACACAGTTTGAGTAGATACAGTTAAAAAAACCCCAAAAAACAATTAAAGTGGGTATATTTGCTTTTATCCAAAAAGAAGATGATTGGAAGCAATCTAGACAATTAAATTTACTTTCAGCTCTTTTGTTGTGTGATGTTGTAGAACTGGTATTTGAAAGCGAGTCCGTGGAGGACATTAAAGTTATTACTGTGTGAAATGAAGTGGGAAACAATTGTGCTGGAGCTACTGCCCTGCATAACAGGTGTTCACTAAATCTGTCCGTCTTCGCTTTGTCTGTTCTGCAAATGCTGTGCCTGGACTGACACAGCTGAAAATGTATCAAGAATTTTGAGTAGCATGTAAAAATTGCTTCACAAGCTTAGTGGTAAGGGAGGGAAAAAAAAAAGTTTGAAAGAGATGGCAGTTTTTTACTCTATTTATTGAAACTTACAGTCTGTGATTGGAAATTGCCTTGCAAAGAAATATCCAAGTTGCTCCTCCTTTAAGGACGTCAGGACTCGCACACAATGAATGTACTGGTGAGAGACCCG
Source organism: Motacilla alba alba (assembly GCF_015832195.1). Classification (NCBI taxonomy): domain Eukaryota; kingdom Metazoa; phylum Chordata; class Aves; order Passeriformes; family Motacillidae; genus Motacilla; species Motacilla alba. The sequence continues at coordinate 58,409,813 of NC_052019.1, read as the reverse complement.
TAGGATACAGTGTTTGATTTGTTTTTGTGTCTGTTTATGGACCATATGGGAAAACATGCTGATAAACTTGAATTTGGTGGGTACTCAAAACAAAATATTTGTAATAGAGTCAGAGTAGAGAAGTTTCCATCCTAAGTGTTGGAAAAGGAAGTGAGATTTTTGGTAATATTTGCATACATGGAGCTGGGGTTTTCAGCTGAAGAAACCTGACCATCTGTGCCCTACGTGGAAGGATACAAAAAGAACTCAGCTGAGGCTTTGCTTTTGGTGCTTTTTCCTGGCAAGACTCCCCTCCTGGGATGAGGAAGAGTAACGTTACTAAAACCATCTGGGGTACAGAGAAAGCTTATGACAATGATATGGATATAGGAGGAACTCTGGTATGAGGAAAGAGTTTCTTGTTCCTAGGAGAGAGGAGATAAGAAAGAGCATAAGAAAACCTTACAGTATAATGTATAGTACCGAGAAGATGCATCAGGAAATTACATGCTTTATTTTGTAACATGAGGACATAAAAGTTGTTCATGAAGTGATAAATTTAACTTTGCTACAGGGCAATATTTTTGAAAAAGTGTGTAATTAGACTCAGAAATATAACAATAATACTCAGAAATCAGAGAGGGACATTTATACAAATAAAGTCGTACTTAGTTTGTTATGTGGTACAAAACATGTTGTACGTAATACAAGATCTTGCATTCAGCAGTTAAGACAAGCTCAGAGAAATAAATGACAGAAATAGTACCCACCTCTTCTTGGTCTAATAAATAGAAGTATCTTTTTCTTAACCTTATTATATTAATGTGATGTTTTAGTCGTTAGAACAGATCTTTAGGCTTTATAGAAAGAAAAATCTGAAGACATGTTTCCAAAACTTAGGGGATGTATCTAAGGAGAGCTCCCCACCTCTTCTTCATACCCCTCACCAAATTTCCCCAGCTGTATCTTTGTTCAGGGACGCATGTTTGCGAAGCTGTGCTTTAAACTGAAATAACATGAAAAAGCCTTATTTCTAACAAAAGTTATTATTTTAGTGACCTGATTTAAAATTTTTTCTCCCACTTATGGCATTTTTACAGAAAATGGCATAGTCAACTGCGCTGCAGAGGAAGTACAAACATTCTTGAGTGGAAACCTCTGTTTGCTGTGTTGTCGTTATCTCATTAAGCAGCAGTGAGCAGTGTGGGCTTGTGGAGCTGGCCAGGCTCTAGGTAGCCCTGTTCCTGGTCCCAGTTTGATGATAGCAGCCCTGTGCTCTGCAGGGAGTATCGTGCTGCTGCCTGAAGAAAGGCAGCGTCAGGCTCCTGGTGATTATGTGCCTTTGCAAAAGCAGTGGGTGGAAACTGATGGAAAAGGTTGCTGCACCCCAGCCCATCTGCTCAGCATCAGCCTCCTGCTAGATGGTCCCTCACATCTGCCAGTTGTTACCCTTTAATTGGAAGTTCAGGTGTAGCCCTTCTGGTTTAAAGAGAGGCCAAACTATAGCCCATCAGTCAAGAAAAGAAAATGTACTTGGCAAAAAAATTGCAGGTTTTTAACAATCCAGGTCATGTTCACACGAGTCATTAAATGTACTGGACACTTGGTTGCTTTGGTCAGATGGTTGGTCCACCCTTAAATAATAAAGGACTGTGAATTCTTTTCCCAGTTTCTCTTTGTGAAGGAATTCGAGCAACCCCAGATCTCTTAGGTGTGATTTTTATTCTCAGTCTTTGTTAAAAGGCAGCTGATGCTAGCTACAAAGTCTCCCTTTAAGTAAATACTTGCTGATCTATTGATCTGTATTAGTAACATTTGTGAGCTACAGAGTCAACTACAGAATCAAATCCAATAAAGGGCCAGTTTTAATTTCCTTATTTCATTCTCAAATAGCCACGAATTGCTATACTCTGCAATTTAAACCAATACAATTGTTCTGCTTTTGAAGCATGAAGTAAACGACCATGAGTAAAAAGCATCAAAGCTAGAGTTTCTCATGCTTGTGCTCACCTGATCCTTTCCAGGTTAGTTTAAGTACTTAAAGAATGTTTTGGCTGCCTATCTAGGATCAGTTTGGCTGAAACATGTTAGGGAGCTCTCACTTGCCCGTGTCTGTGGCAGATCTGAGGAACAGAATTTGAGAAGGGGGAAACTTTAATCAGCAACAGAGAGCAGGTGTATCTTCCATTAATGTAGCTGCTCTGTAGGAGGATAGTGGAGGGTATATCTATAGAAAGATAATATTTACATGATTCAGAGAAGGCTCTAAAGCTGAGAAAGCCTGGCTTACTTCTTTTTGAGAGAAATTTTCTCTAACACTAAAGTTTCAAAATAAGTCTCCAATACAAAAATTATATGAAATCTCAGCTTTTTTCTTTTTTGCATTCTGAAATATTACTTGCTGTTTGGATTTTATTTAGGTAGACTAGTATTGTTATTACAAAGCATCAGCTTGTAAAGCAACATTACAGATCTTAATAATAGCAAAAGTGTAACTGGCATTCAAATAGGTTATAAGCAGACAAAATTCTGTGTTGATGAAGTGACATAATATATACTCTTGTGAGGTTCTTTGAGTTGTCCTTATCCAAATGGAAAGGATTTTCTAAACTACAGTTAAATGTTGGACCTGATCCAAGTTAGTTGTTAGTGAGAGCTGAACTGCGCTCATAAAAACATAAAAGGTTCAGCAGCATGCAAGTAGTGTAAAGGAAATTGATTTAAAATATTAGGAAGCTCAAGTGGGTTTAGTTTTGCAATGTGTAGAATAAAAATAATGCTGGAAGCTTCATTTATAATGTTTATTTTTAATTTATAAAACCCCCAACATTCTCCATTGTTTAAAGGAAGAAAAAAACCCCACACACCAAAACAAAATCTGTGTAATTGTTTTGAGGATATTCCAAATCACATGCTAGAATAAAAATAGTGCAAAGTATCTTGTTTCTAAAAATCTCTTTAAAAATAAATTGCAAATGTATAGCAGAAGAGTCCTTAAGGGCAGTGAAGCTTCCTAATTGTTACTGACATTATCTCTTGCCATCTGCTTTCTGAGGCAGAATAAGAACTTTGTAATGAGGATTAAGAGTGGAGGATGGTGAAAGCATGCTCCAAGAGCTGCTTGAGTGTTGTCTGCTTTCATAATAAATCACAGGATAACCGTTTTAACAACAGGCTTTTCATAATATATTTTGCCTAAAGTAATATAAATAACCTAAGAATTAAAATCTGCTGCATAATCTCAAAGATGTTTGCTTTATAATAATTTACTTTATTATTAAGCCTTTCTCTAAGATACTAAAAGCACGTGAAGCAGCCTTTACTGCATGGACTTGGACCTCTGCACTGTCAATTTCCTCCCTTCAGACTGATGCAAGCCCATCATGCAGACACACCCTTGGGCTGTGTGTACACCAGAATTAAACTATGAGTAAAAGCCATTCCAAAGCTGCATACAGACTTAGCTCACGTCCATTTTAAGCTCAGTTTTGCTGTAAGTGTGGACAGATCTAAGCTCTTCACAGATTTTTGGCAGATTCTGTTCCTTTCTGCCTTCATTCTTGTTTGTTGAACTGTGCCCCAGTTGCAGTTTGCCCTGTGTAGATTAGTGCTTTAGAGTAATTTTAGAAGAGAGCAACATGTAGGTTTATTCTTTTGGGTTTGGATGTTTCTCTCCCAAATATGGAGGGAAGTTCCTTTTGCATTGTTGTAATAATGGGTGACCACTTAATGAGAAATTTTGCTTTGTGTTGAGATTCCTCCTGTGGGAGTAATCATCTAACCTGATTGTGACCCATTTATAGGCCCTTGTACCCAAGGTGTAAACAGTGTGCTGACTTGTTGTTTTTGCTACCATTTTAATATTGTCACTATGTAGGAGACTGACATGAGCTGGGCTGTGCACTTGAAATGAATAAATCCTGTCTACTCAGCATCAGTTTTGTTTCTGGCTACATTAGCACAGTCACATTAGCTCAGTTTAATCCAGTGCTTTAAATCCTGCTGATTTGGATTTGTTTTATGCACCCTTGTCCTGCAGCAATATATAAACATTATCCTCAGTGTGGTTGGGCTGGTGATGGGCAGGCATGCTCGGGGATCAGATAAAACTGCCTGGCAAGCTGGGTCTTGCCAGATGGCCATCTCTGTTTTATGTCAGTTTTGTCACTTCCCTAACACTTCCCTGCACAAGTCCTGGTGCAAGAGCAAGGTAAGGAATGCACTCCATTGGTGTTCCCTGAAGTGAGCCACAGGGCTTCCTAGAGATGGATGCTTCTTCTGTAATCACACATCCCTGACTGAGACATTCCTCTTTTTCCTGCTCCTTTCATCGTGAGGTTTAGGATGTAACAAGAAGTGAGAGAGCAAGGAAGGAGAAAAACCCAACTGAAGTAGTCCCTAAAATTTATGTTTGTCAGGGACACTTATAGACTGCAATGAAATGCCACATTTTGGGGTTTTCCAGTCCAAAGATCAGTTTCTGCAAAGAAGCTAGAAAGGGCAGTGTTACATGAATAGTGGCAGTGGAAATTGCTGGAAGAAAGCTGTGATACAGGCAGTGAAGCAAAGAATTTCACAAGAAATTAATGTGAAACTATACAGAGGAATCAACAGATATGGCCAGATAGCTTCATTTTTTTCTGAGTTTTTTTTTTTTTTTGTGTTACTATCTGTAAATACAAAAATGACAGGGATATGAGTGGATTGAAAAACAGAGACAGCTTTACTGTCTCCGGTGGTTCCGCGGAGATCCTAATTCAGGAACATAAAATGAAATCTGTTTGATATCTTCCTGAAATGTTAGGTTCATGTACCAGGTATGAAATTTGTAGTGATCTCTAATAACAGCTAGAAGATTAACACAACTTTGGTCTCTACAAAGGACTCAATCTGGAAGTATCTTCTTCTGAAAAAAAAAAAAAGTGCACTTTTGTTTTTTGGTAACAATAATGTATGGGAAATGCAGCTGCTGCAGTTACTTTTAACAAGTAAATTTTGGACATAAACATTCAGATGGCATGAAAAGCTGGATTTTTATTCTCAGTAAAAATGTTTGTGTAACCTTACATACAGAATAGCTTGTAGCCTCTCATATGTTCTGTATGATGTGAAAACGCTGAGATTGATAAAAATAGTCTTTCATAGTTTAAAAACTAAAGCCACTGTGCTAAAATGTAAAACTTCATTTCTGGGTCACATGTGGTGTGATTTTACTAGAAATGCCTTCTGATTGCATTTGCTGCTAAGATGAATGTTACTTCTCTTTTCATTGTCCTTCAAAATTCTATTTGGGATTTAAAATGTTAGAATCTGTGAAAGTTCTTATTGAAAGTTCTTATTTTCAGGAGATAGTTGTATTTCTGTATTACCTTAATGTAAAATTGTAGTGGTCTTCATTAGCAGAAAAGGTGACTGAAAGTCATGGCATTTTTAATACGGTATTTGAGAACAGAACTGCCCCTTTCGCTTATCTGATCACTTCATGCATGTTAGCTTTCCATCTTTCAAGCAGTGGGCTGTAAGCAAATTTCAGGAATTTTTAATGTTCTTGGAGAAGGCTGTACATTTGTGACCCAAGGATTAGTAGATAGAGGGTAATACCTCTTAATTTGGGGTCATGAATGCTTGGCGGTCATGTGCTGACTTTACAGTCAATACATGTCTGAATTCACATCCTTCTGTTGTTTGCTTTGCGAGCTGAAGGGCCTTCCCACAAAAGCAGCAATAGGAAAACATTAAGAAAGTGTATTTTGGTTGTGAATTCTCTCAGAATGGTGATCCTACACCAGCTACTGCTTTGGGATTTTTAGTGAGATTGGAAACCAACTGCAGATTGCATAGAGACATGTTCACACACTATGTCGTACAATAAAGGACTCCTCTTTTTCCATCTTTGGAGGGTTTGTGGAATAAGTTCCTGGACTTCTACTACTTGAAAAACAAAATAAAACTCTACCTATATCCGATGAATACATTTCCCTTCAGCTAATGCCTCAGCACATAATGTCTAACTAAATGATCACATGCGGTTGTTTTATGCTGACTTTATTCAGTCTAAAAGATGGACAGAGCTCATTTAATGCATTGCGCTGTTCCTTCTCCATAGTGCTACATTTATATAGCTTCAAACCCTATTTATTGCATGCTGTTTGAACTCTCTTCTAAAAAAAGCATCCTACATGGCCTTTTCTTTGGTATTCACTCAGGGGTATCTGAATCATCCACAGACATTACTAAGTTACCTTTACATGACCTTCATGTGATGAGGCAAATGTATTATTTCTATTTTATAAATGCAGAGGAGACAAAAAATGCTTGCCTATCATCCCTGCTAACTATCTGTGTCTATTTTGAAGGTATTAAGAGGTGGCATTTTTCAGAGTGTTAAGCATTCTGCAGAATTTGAAAGAAAAAATAAAATGTTCGTTTTAGTTTGGGTCAGTTCTCATTTGCTTTGCCATTCAGCCCAGCTGACAGTTAATGTTTGTATAACTCTGTGTCAAGAATGAGAGTCTAGAAATGGTGTGACAGGGCAGAAACTGACTAAGTCAATATTGCATGTGAAACCTCAGCAAATCTTGCCTGACCATGACGTCTGGTGAAAATAATTATGGAACTAATCACATTTTGAGCAACCCTTGTATCAAACTAGATACCCTCAAAAATACAGACTGGCTAATGGGTAATGAGCGTTGAATTAGATGGCAGTCCTGTAGCAGGGATGAAATCCATCTTTCCAGGACAAGTTGAGTGTGATGCAAAAATCTTTTCTCTTTTATACATTGAAAAATAACATAACCACTCTGTTTGTAGAGAATGAGACATGAAACTCTTTTTCATTGTTTAATAGGATCCCAAGATCTAAAGATTAAGGAGCTCTGATAAAGATCTTACCAGTCTTTCCATGACACAAATAAATGGATTCTGGATTTTCAATATTATTTTTTTTTTGTTAATGTGAAGGTACAGATTATTTTTATCTATGCCCAGTATGATTATTTGGCATTCCATGAATAGAAGGAAGAGGAAAGTTTGTGCCGAAGACCAGTGTGATAAGAAAGTGCATTAGGTTGCTGAAGATTTTTAAGTCATATTTGCTCTTAGGTATGACTTTCTTTTAAACTAAGGTGAAGTATTCAATATACTTTTCCCCTAATGGGGTAAATATTCATGTAAACATATGTAGATATGGCTAGGTCAATTCTTTTATTTCTCTTACACAGTATATGAGGCTGGTTTGTTTTGATGGAAAAAGGTGGATAAGAATTCATTACATGTTTTTAAAACCAGAAATTCCTTTTAGGTATTGGTGGATAGTTGTTATACGGTGACCTACATAAAGGATTTTTCCAAGAAAAATGTGGAATTTATCACTCAGAAGAAGTAATATGCAACAGGGCAAAAGAGGGTACTCTGAGACTTACGCTGTCAGTGACATGTTTTCCTGGGTGAAATCTGATTTTATTGACTAGAAGTAGTCAGTAGGCTTCTGTTAACAGCCATAAGCACTGCCAGAACAAGGAACTGAAAAAAGACAATGAATCTGCCAGACCCTGTCTACAGAGGTGAATGTTCCACCAGAAATCACATTACTCTGGAATTCCTGGTCATTTCAGACTTGCAGTTTTGTGGTGAAAACTTCACCTGCAGCAGTTAAGAGGTCAGAACTATTGTAAAAGTTCCAAGGTCTGCTTCTCTCACGTAAGAAAATATCTATAGAAGTGACTTGCCAGCAGGTTTTTTTTCTGAGGCCCCATGAAATCTTTCACTGAGGGTACATTTTCCTGGGTAGCAAATTTCAGCTGAGTGACAGTAAACCAAGACTGCTTAATTACCCTTTGTGGTCTCTTAGAAGTATTCCATAGACCAAAGGCATCTGCAAACCACAGGTTGAGAACCACTGATTTAAGGAGGTAGCAGTAGTTAATTGTTCACGTGTCATTGTTAAAATGAGCATCAATTCAGTCTGGGGATAAACTGTGTTTTTGCTGTGACTGGTGATTATGGTTTTGTAGTGGCATAATTGCTAGTCTAATAGGGGTAACTAAGGTTAACAACAGAGATAGGAAATAATTTGATGATATTTACTTGCTTTTAATCCTGGTGAGATAGAAAATATATTAAAAAATCCCAACAAACCTTCAAAATTGTTATGCCCTGAAGGGGGGTGTTTGAGCTTTACTAATACAAGGCAGGTCACATGCCAGATAAGCCCTCATAAACATAATTTTCAGGTGATAGTTTGCTTTCAGAGGATCATCCCATTAAAACTTGTGCGGGATTTTGGAGCAGAACTGTAAGAGCTTTTATTGACTGTCGTAATTCTAAGGATTTTACTGTTGATACCGAATGTGGACACGTATGACATAATTACTTTGACTGGTTTAAAAATAGATCCTATTGTAAATTGTGAATGAGTCTGTGGTCTGACAAAACAGCTGTAATAAATGGTAAGGTATGTGTTGTGCATGCTCATTTTCAAGAAAATTTTTGAGTCGTTTCAGCTCAGAAGCTGTTTTTTGGGGGGGGAGGTGGGAGTGGGGGAGCCTTTGAAAACAGCCCTTTTCTGTTACTGAATAAAAATGAGTTTATGAAATTGGAGAGGAGTATGTGGTTATGTTTGATAGCTGTATTGCCATAGCAAATGTTGAGAGTGATTAAAAGATAAAAAGCAGAGCAGGTAGTACCTAGGAATTACATCCCTAACTTCATGTTTTTTGCTCACATAGGTGACATGCTGGCAAGTGCCTCTGAGCACAGGCTAAATGCTGATTTCTCTGGGGCATGTAATCCTGGATCTTGGAAACCAGCAGAATGGCAGAGAGCGTAGTGCCAGGCCCCTTGGTTAGACAGTCACCGTCCCAGGCACTGTGTAACAAGGAGATTCAGTTTGATTAGTACAGCACGAGACAGAAATCATTTTGCAGGTGAATATTTCCAGCATTTATGCCAAGGCTTGATTCTGCAGCAAGAAGAAGTGGTTCTCACTACTGTAAGGATGTAGGGATGAGCCTCAGATCCTTGGAAAGCTGCAGAGCACCCAGTCCCTTGCCAGCAGTTATGGCCCTGCTTTTCCAGACATTGTGGAGTATAATCAAAACAATGGTGGCATGTAATTTACTCAGAAGCATTTCATTATTTAGATGGCTGTGGAATGACTAAATCCAACTGGTATGCAGGTGCTGATCTGGTAGTTTGGAAGCAGATGCAGTTTTATAATGCAGGTTTCAGTTCATATACGGGAATGACTTAAAACAGCTATATTTTTTTCCTAGCAAGCTATAAATGAGTCCTTGGTTTGCAGTTGTATTCAATTATTTTAAACCTATTTACAATGTATTCTATTGTAAAGCTGTGACCTTTGATCTCCAGAATGTGGTTGCATGTCTTTTGTGGGAAGCAGGAAGTCTTGGGGCAAGTGACACTTGCAGTGCAGTTTATTTTACTTAGACTTTGATTCGCCCCCCTCCCCCCTGTTTCTAGAACTGAAGACAAATTTCTGTTTCTATTGGATTATAAACAGGTTCTGGATAGCTTCAGCTGCTGCATAGTGCAGTGATATTTTAATTTGCTGGGTAGACATGTTTACTGTGTACTGTGTAGTTTATGAGTGTTACCATAAATGAGGTAATCTTGCATCTTGGTTTCCATGTGTGAAACATTACATGAGCTAATGCAGCTGCGCCACTGCTTGCTGGGTATTAGTCGACTTTATTTGGACATAAAGTTCATACTGAACTACTTTAAATATTTGTGCTAAAACTGGTAGTGATGCTTTTTTGATGTGTTTTATATGACACTGACAAATGCCAAGTTTCACAAAGCAGTATAAGAATGTGCATTCTGCTCTGTGCCCCATTGTTCTCAAAAGTGGAGATTCCAGAATGAAATCATATTAATGACAAAATTTTTAATTTATGTTCAGTTAGTGTTGCAGGGACTGGTTTATATTAAATATACAGAGGAACAGTAGCTTCCTAGCATACTGTAGCAGCCCTAAAAACACACACATTCTCTTCGAAGTCTGCATTTGGAATCTTTAATGACACATGTGGGTTGTGAGAAAAGAGAAAGTTGATTTCTGCTCCGTGTTTGAAGGAATACGTAAAGATTTTTCCACAGTTTAGTTTTGCCTACCAATATCCTTGAATCATCATGTTTTATGAAAGTCTATGTTTTTAGCATCTAGGGCTGTAGTCTCCTTACTTAATTAAAAATATTGCACATTTTTAGTTTATGTAGCTAGTTAGGAAGGTGTAATACACAGTGAGCTATAAAATATGTCAGTGTATTTTGCTAACTCTAGTATTAACACTTGCATGTAATTTCTTGGGCCGAACTTAATTTATGTTCTTCTTGATAAGTCAGAATAAGGGGCATCTGTGAAGCACATTTAAAAAGACACTAAAATTATTTTATATTATTAAGTACTTATTTTTAAGTATAAAGAAACAGGTATATATATTTTCATAAGGCGCATTAAAAGGGCCTTGTCCTGCTGATGAATGTGTTCTGAAGATCTTAAACACTACCTCATGCTTTTCTCAGAATAAATTGGAAATTATTGTGATGTGAAAGTTCATCTTTAAAGCACTTATCTGGAGAATGTAACCAGTTGCTTCTTTCCTCCCTATGTGTGTCCTTTGCTTCTTACTCTTCATCCCTTATCCATAACTTCAGCTTCTCCCAGATATTCCTTGTGACACTGGAGCTGAGGCAGCTCCACCAGTGAACTGGCTGGTGCGCATAGGCTGCCTCACCAGATCCAATGGCATGGATATTTTTTAACTTGTGTTATGAATATAATGAATATTCTTGTTTGTGTGTAAATTATACTTGAATTTCTTACAGTAACTTTGCTCCTTGTTTGTATTAGTCATTGTGAAATGTTTAATTAGAAGAACTCAGAGTCATTTTGCATAGTCAGAAAACACATTACTGTATGACGTGGTTTTGATTTCGTTTTGCCAAAACTAGGTATTGTCTAAAGGAGAAGTCTTTGGGATTTAGGTATTTAAAAAGTACAAGATTGCTATACATGTGGAATTAATGAAGGCCTTTATAAAAAAGAAACAAGTTTTTGAAATCTTACTATTGTTAATATTGTTATTATTTGCATTGAATACCCCTGTGTGTGCAGAGATTAACTTAAGGCTCAATGTAAACCTAGTTGCTTGTTTTCATATTTCTATTCATTATGTGCTTTTTACCAGCTGTATTAAACAGCTTGTTTCCCTTCAGTGGAACAGCAGCCGCAAGGCCTTTGAAAATATTCGTTAGTGTACGTCTCACTCAATATAATGTGAACCCCCCACTGTTTTATGTAGAGGGATCTGTGGGTTATATACTGAATTTAGTCTACAATCCGTTTTTACTTATGGTTTCCAGTAAACTTTTTCTTTAAGATTTTTGCATTTTTAATCTCTAGGCTTTCTCACTTTAAATTTTGCCATAGTTTGTGTTTTTCTTTAAGCTGTTGCCCTTGAAATTGTTAGCGTGCTGAAGTTTAAGCTTTTGTAATTCATCAGTTTCCTAATTAAACTGTTTTCTAATTCTATGGATAGATGGTTGAAAATGTGAACTCTCAAGTCTCAGATTTACCTGGGCAATTAAAAATTGTACTGTATTTTAAGGCCCAAAATTTTTTGTAATGGTTTTTACCTCTTAACTCTTGCGTAACTGGAAAGAATGAATTGTGGCTTTCAGGGGCTGGCAGTGTAGCCCCTCTCCTTCCTCTTCTTTGTTTTCTTGTGCAAATTTCTGGAGGTGGGAAGGTCTTCTTTTCCTCCCTCTTCCCCAGTCCTGACATTGTAGGTGCCAGTCAGACAGGATGTGTGCCTGGCAGGCACTACCAGGTTCTGCTGAATTTTCATGGTTAGGCAGCCATCATTGCTTTCTGTTCTTGGTAGTTTTGAATCTTCTCTCAATTTGAAGGTTTTTCACTGGGTGCTTGAGCATTGCCCACACAAGTTTTGTGCAGAACTAACTATAATGTTATTGTCTAGTGGCAGGGAAGTGTCTGGGAAACAAACACTGAAATACAAGGCAGCTGATGAAATTTCTGTCCATAAATGAGTCACAAACTTTTCAGAAATCTCTTTCCTACAGGTACCTTTATTTTTTCTTTTGTGCATAGAGTGTGATACTGAAATTCTCACACATGTTCATGGCCCAGGACCGATAAGATAATTGCAATACTTAAAAATTAACAACAATTAGCAAGTTGATTTAAAAAACCTTTTGCATTTTAGTATTTTTAGTCCTCTGATGTCCAGAAAAATATATTGCCAATATCTTAACTTTTAGCAAAAACAGATATAATTATGTCAAATATGAAGCCATGCAATTTTAATTGTCATCATGTCATGTTAATAATACTATTTCCTGCACACACTGTCATTTTTGCAGGTAAATGGTTTTTGTCTTCTTCTACATCTCTATTTGGGTGCACTCACTAAGCTGGACATTCTTCTTGTGAGTTTTTAGTATTGCCAATAATCATACACTAAGAATTTCATTTGAGCACACAACAATAGGTCTTTTCATAGGTAATTTGAAGGATAAATCAGTAATTATGCATTTAATTGGCTAATAAATCATAGCACATTTCCCTTATTTTCCGTAGTGCTATGATAAATCTTTATAATGTGGCCTGGTGTATTTTTGTAAAGAAGAAAACTAAAGGGCTTGTTTAGTGTGTGTACAGTGCAGAAGTGTCATAAATATGTAAGGCCCTCTAAGGTGATTACTGTGTTACATGAGAAGTCCCTGTGATTACCTGCTTAGGGGTTTTATGAATGTACATTTTAAAGGATGTATTGAAGTTGTAGATTTTACCACTATATCATGTATTTATTTAGTATGTAAATAGCAGGAGGGGAGCTTGCTCAAGCTAAATCAAATTTACAAAGAATGCTGCAGTAGAGCTTTTTGAAATCTTTGCACTTGTGGTTCTGATTGTTATAGTACCAATTCTCAGACTTTTACAATTTTGTTAATTTTCAGAGTTGTATTTTTTTTTAATGGTGAATTGGGATTTATTCAAACACTTTAAAATTTGAGAAAGGTTTTAGGTAGCAGAATCTCTGCATGTAATTTCCATCAACACTGCAGGCTATTATATTTAATTTTCTTATAAGGAAAGATGTGGGATCATTTTGTATGTTTGTTCTCATTTAATGGATAAATTTTTCCAAAAATATTTAATGAATGGAAAAAGATCAACATTGCCACAATTAAAGGATGAATAAAAACCAGGTTAGGTACAAAAGAATGAAATGTAGTCTAAGTCACTTCTTGCCTGAGAAAAGCACTGGCCGTTTTATTGTTTGTCTTCATGAGAGGAAACTGAAGAGGATGGTTGTTAAAATAAAAATTTGGATTAACATAACTCATTTAAAAGAATTTAAGTCATGAATGACATTGAATTATATGCCTAGCAAATTCTGTCATCTCAGTGGCAAGGGCAGTACATAAAGTCACCAAAAGACTTTGTTCTAAAACTTTTTGAGTAAGATGGAATTTTTATGTGTGTGTATTTCCTTGTCAGCAGATCTCTGGAATAGACTCAGTATCTGAGAGACATGGAATTCTTTTTTTTTTTAAGTAAAACTTTACAATTAATTATTTCATAAAACAATTTACAACATTTTCTAGGTGGATTGACTATAGCAAGATTTATATTACTACAGAACAATGTTTCAAATAAGATTTTAGTATGTGTGCATGCAAGCTAAGTAGTAGTAGGACATACTATATTATTACAGTTCATAAAAACAAAAAAATCCACCTGCATGGGGTGGCTGCATAAAAGCTTATTATTTTGATGTTTGTTTGTTTAGTTATAAAATGTCCGCTTTAATTTACTTACATGCTGGGGAAAAAAAAAGGGTATTTAGCAAATTGAGAACACTGTAAGATGAAGGACTAATGAATGACTTCTACCATCAAATTAACAAACAATTGGAATATTCTGTTTAACTCAACCTACAGTGCTCAGCCATCCTCTGTAACACTCCCCAAATGAAATACAGCAAAAATGCAATGGGACCAGTCAGAGAAGTTCATTTTATTTTGGTTTTGTAGCAAGCAAGCACACCCTGCTTAATCCTTCTGTGGCAAGAATTCTTGCCAGCTTGTCACATAAGGAATATTTTTCAAATGTGGCTATTTACAATTATCCCAGTTATTTCATACTTTTGTATGAATAATGAAATAATGGATAGAGAATGAAATAGAGAATAAGTTCTTTCCAAGGAGCTCGAGCTATTTTTTTTTTCATTCTCACAGTTTTCTTCGTAATTTATTTCAAACCCATGGTGGTTGGAATGCAGATATGGAACAGAATCTGGAATCGAAACCCAAACGTTTGATTGAACAAAATGGTAGCTTCCTGAACCATCTTCCACAAAGGTGTAAGGGAAAACAGTTTCCCCACATTCACTTATCACATACATCATTATGGAAATGTGCTACCTGGCTTCAATAATTTACGAGTGTGGGGCAAAAAAGAGATTTCTATTCAGAAACAGAGCCCACTGCAGCCATACTCCTCCTAATGAACAGTTTGATAAATAACTCTTATCCATTTGCCCACTATACCAGTCCTGAAATTATCCCATTGCCACCAATTTATTTTCTATGGGCATCAAATTATATTGTGTTGTATTCTGTTACAGTGCAATGGAAGAGAAGTGTGAAGAGAGTGGGAGTCCATCATTAAGATACAGGTTTTAAGTAAAGATTGTGTCTGTTATTTGATTGACAAGACTAGAGTAACATTTATACATCGTGTACTTCTACATTTGGATTGTATTTCTGGTTCCTTTTCTTCACTTGTGAGTTAGAAATTCTTGGCAATGCTGAATATACAAAATAACTGTAAACCTCACTGCAAAGATGGGTCTCTGAGAGGGAGGGAGAGAGAGAGGAGAAAATGATTTAATGCAATAATGATTTTAGCTATACACAGGCATCCCTTTTTTGTCTCGATTTGTTAAATTACCTGACGTCTCCATGTGTAATTTAAACAAAATTTTGTTCTCTAGTCGTTCTTCCTTTTGAGCTATCTTCTCAAGGAGAAGGATGATGAATGGAAACATAAACAGAGCATGAGAATGTCAACTAGTTCCCAAACATTTCAGTGGTTTTTATAAACAACTGGTCATTGTTACCTTTTGCTGGATTACAGTTTCCTTTAGAACAACAGTGCTCTTCAACTGCATTACAAAGTTGATTCTAAATGTTTTTGCATAGTTGCTTAAAGGCTTTAATGTTTAAATAATGGTTATATAATTATACATTGTTTAAACAGTTAGCTTTTAAGGCCAGCAATAAGCTCACATTTTATACACATACTACCAAAAAACGATAATGAAACTGCATTTAAAAGATACGAACTGACCTTAGAGTGAGCAATCGTAGTTCACGGACATTTGTTTCGATTTTAAAATTTGATTTTCAATATGCTTGTTTTCATTTGGAACATGACTGGTTATTCCTGGTATTCTCCTGGGCTGGCCTTTGAACACAGGCATGGGCAGCAGTGAATTTTTCACCTTCTGAATCCTGTTTTTGGCATTCCTGGTGTGTTGTGGGCCCTCTTCTCTGTGATAGGAAGTGCCAGCTTGCATCTCGCTGGTCTACACAGGCACAAAATGTTTTCTGAGGCTTGAACTGAGTGCCTTGGAGGGGCAGGATTAACATCACAGCATTGTTAGTTGTCCCCTAAGACATTGTGGCAGCTGTTGATTTTTATTTTGAAACGATCAAAATAACAGCAATTTACACAAATTAAGGTAATGCACAGTATTTTAACTTCTAAACAGCGACACATTTTGGGTCTGCTATTTCTGCTTAAGCTATGATTTGTCTTTCTAAAATAACACAGAATTGCATTTGTAATCTTCTCAAATGGCATTCATAGAGTGACTAAATTAAGATTTTTTTAGATGTTCAACAGTTTAATACAGTAGCAGAAAGTCTAAGGACAAAAAAGTTAAATACTTTTTGTCAATTTTATAGAAGCATTTTAGAAATCATGTTTTACAGGCACACTATGTTTTCATTTTAGATACTGTACAGCTTTAACGACTTTCTAATTTATACAATTTTGTTCCATTGTCAAAACATTTAATTATATCATGTCTTGAAGGTGTAAAGCTGTCAAATAAATCAGAGGCTCAGTATAAACATTTGGTGAATTGCTTTTGCTACCATACCGTAGTTGTTTCTGGGCAGTTAGTGGAACTTTTTTTAAGCATTTACTCAGCAGGTACAGGACAGCACTGGCGCAATGAATTGCTGATTGCTTGTAAAACAGCAGGCAGTAATGCCCTCACTCTTTGGAACTCTGCTTTATAAAATCAAGTGGCAAGACTGCATGGCACAGAGAGCCAGCAAACAGCAAATGTGTTTCCTGCCTAAGGGTTGTCGGAGATTGCCAAAACTATTACCCCCCCCCCCCCCCCCCCCCCCCAAAAAAAAAAAAAAAGATATGTGTAATTGCTGTTTTTCACATTGCAAAAAATAAAGTTTCCACCACTAGAGGGAAGGGAATGTGTTCAGGCTTTATAAAATTTGGCAACTTGAGCGTGGAAAATGGAAAGATTGCTATTTTTGATGAAGGCCTTAATAGCTGTATTTAACTAGAATAAAATTTAAAAAACAAACAAACAAAAAAACAAAACAAAAAAATCAAACCAACAGCTTGCATGTGCTTTTAGAATATTTAACCTCCCTCTGAAAAGAGGGGACTCTTCTCTTTTTTGGCCAATATTTTGTCGCGGTGTCAGTACAAACTGCAGGCTGCCCAGAGCCGGATTTGGATGAAGTAAATTAGGTTCTACTTTGAAGCTTTTCTTCTTTGCCTCTTTGAGAGTGAATGGGGAGGCCCTGGGCCGAGAGCTGCTTTTCATTAGTGCCCCACGTACCTACTTGAAAGGCAGAGCTCTCCTAGCGCACACAAACACGGCGCTAAAGCAAAGCTTCCCTTGCGGCACGGCTCCTTGTCTCCCTTTCCAGTCAGGTGCTTCCCAATCTGAGTTAATTACTGCGGGCATTTATTCCAGTCACCCCCGCTCCGTGCCGGGGTGGCCCCGTTTGAGGCGGGCCAGGTTTGAAAGCCGCCGCGGGCTCCTCGGGAGCGCCTCATTAGAGCCGGGGTTGCTCCCCCGCCCCAGCACATCCCTGCACCCCTTAACCCCTCCCTGGCTGGGAGCGGGGCTCGGAGCCTCGGCCACGGCGCTGGGCAAGGGCCCGGAGCCGCCGGGGCCCGCAGCGGCAGCGGCGCTTTGCCGGCGGCTCCGCCGGAGCGCTGAGGGGAGGCATCCCCAGCTGCCCCGCCCGCCAGCTCGCAGCGTTTCCGAACGCTGCGAAAAGGGATTTTTTGCTGTTTGGCACATACCTGGGGTAGTGGAAATAAAGGGTGGAATTGAAAATGCAGAGCTGGTTTCCCATTTGCTCTGCAGGGCAAAGCTGAAGTGACGGAGGCTGGTGCCTGTGGCACTGGGGTGACAGAAGCTGCAAGAGGTGCCTGTGGCAGTGGGCTGATGGAGGCTGGAGGAGGTACCTGCGGTAGCACTGAGGTGACAGAGCTGGAGATGGTACCTGCAGCACTGAGGTAGTGGGTGTTGGAGGGCACCTCCACACCTGAGGTGACATAGGCTGGAGGAGGTACCTGCGGTGGCATTGAGGTGACAGAGGTTGGAGGAGGTACCTGGAGCAGCAAGCACCCTGTGGTGTGAAGGTGGTGGTACTCTATAGCTATGGGCTCCTTTCACTTCTCTGGATAAAGTTGCGGTTTCACAGAATGTTCTGAGTTGGAAGGGATCCCCTAGGATCACCAAGCCCAAGTCTTGAGTAAATGGCCAACAGGGCCAGTAGAGCTCTGGTGAAACAAGGACCCGATGGTGCCCTTGTGCTTAGCATCCTCTAGGTAAGAAAACTGCATGCCACTCCACAGGCTTACTAGAGTGCTATTTGATTAAAACCTTGTTGTTTGGTTGTTGCTGCCTTAAAACATGGCATAATATTGTGCTGCTTTTTTTGTTTTGTTTTGTTTTTTATTTTTTAGGCCTTTCTTCTTCCATCCTGGGAAGTAACATCATAGATAGTTGCTTGTTTTCCCTCAAGTAGCAAGAGCTGCTGTGGGAGTTCAGCTTCTGAATTAAATGGTTATTTGGAAGATGGGAGTTTAATATCATTTTACTACAGTATTACTTTATTTCTAAGTGTTAGGGGTTTTTTTAGCACATCTGTGAAGAAAAAGTTATGTTGTTAATATAAGGGGAAATTCTAGAGTTTTCTACCATCTTATTTAGCTTATAACAGGAGAATATGTAGTTAATAAAAATGTTAATAACTTACCAGATGCTTTTTCAGCATTCAACCTCTAAATGTTCATAGTATTCATCTCTTGTGCCCTTCCCACTAGTGTGGTTCATGGCAGAGTAATATATAGGTTATGAAAAGTTTGCTCTCAACTGGCTGCAGACTGTCTGTTGCACTTGGAGGTGTTTATGCCTTGGTTTCCTGAGCATGCTCAATATACTCAATATATCACTTGTCTTTCTGGTCTTTCTGTGTACAGCTGTCTATGGAAATTTGAGGCTGGTTAGGTGAAAGAAGGGAATAAAATCTAGAAAAAATTTTTACAAGAAAGCATTATGAATAAAGCTGTTTG
Source organism: Motacilla alba alba (assembly GCF_015832195.1). Taxonomy (NCBI): domain Eukaryota; kingdom Metazoa; phylum Chordata; class Aves; order Passeriformes; family Motacillidae; genus Motacilla; species Motacilla alba. The sequence continues at coordinate 58,391,152 of NC_052019.1, read as the reverse complement.
AAACTTAACATGCAATACATTATGAAATGAGAATAAAAAAAATCAGAAAATTTTGTGCTTTCTAAGGATGGATATTTTAAGAAGTAATTTATAAATACATTTTCAAATAATTAATACATTTACAAATTGTAAATACATTTACAAATTCATTTTCAGTTTGATTTCTTTCAAGCATTGAACTTCACTCCTAAGAGCTTTTTGTTCTGTTATGAATTCCAGTGCTAGCCAACCTCCTCCCAGGGACCATGAGACAACCCAGTGGATCCATTGGGAGAGGGAATGATCCAGTCAGGATTGGGGCAGGGTCCTCCTTAGTCAGGAAACTGGGAGCCCTTGCCCTAGGGTATTTGGTAGGTGAGCCACCCTGAGTGCCAGTGTGTCTGGATCCAGACTTTCCAATAGCTTGGGTAGTTTGTTATGCAAGTGTGCCAGAACAAAATGTTAAATGGAAACCTGCTGTGTTTGAGCATGTTTGCAATGAGCATTTCATTTTCCAAATAGTATATTCCACAAATCTGATTATTTTTCCTTAAATGCTGAGTGTCCTTGCTGCACAAATTCTTCCTTTCTCTGTCATTCTGAAAGTCAAATGATGATTCTCCTTTGTCAGTCCAATTAAATGCCAGCTTCAAGGAGTCTGATGTACTTGCCAAACACACCTCGTAGTGTCATCCTAAACAGCCCCTCAGAATGGTTTTATAAGAGATCAGGGTTTCACTGTTTATAGTCATCTCAAACAAACAAATCCTGTTCTTAGCTGGGCACTTCAGCCCCCGAAGTTGCACATTTGTCCCATGTGATGATATAGTGTTGTTTCCTATTTTTGTAGCAGTCTGATTTATTCAGATGTGGTACCCTAAATTGCCTTTGTAAATCTTGTGTTCTGTTCCCCAAAAGCTCTAGAACTGTTCTATTCTGTGAATTAGCAGACAAGTCAAATTACAAGATTGAAATAACTTTTCTGCCTGACTTGCATCTAAGCTGTGTTTTAAATTTTAAATTCCTTGACCTTTTGTCATACCATTTCCTAATCTTAAACAACTTTCTCTGGAGCGTTTTTATGCCCCCCACCACTGGCTTCAAAGACAAATTAGATTACTCTCTACAACTCCTAAGATGTTTGCTTGTGCTGTTTGCAGTGATTTGAAGACCATGTGTTTGCAACCATTGCTGTCTCCTCTTACATGCATACTAATACTTGTTGATCATTACAGCTCTTGTGAATTGGGTATACAACTGACACATCAAAGCACAGCATAAATGCTGCAAGCTGTTGAAACAGAATGCAAAAATAAAGCAACAGTTCGCTTTTAGGGCTTACGGAGTACGTGTTAGGAAGGAAGAAATGCACAAGAAGTTTAAATGTAAAATGCATGAAAAAAAATTACTAGTTTCTCACAGTTTGAAGTGTGTTGTGCTATCATTAACCAAACAATATTCTTAGGCTTAAACTTGGAGGATTCGATGGGGTGGTAGCCTAAATACTTATTTGAAAACCATTTCAAGTGTGGCTTGGTCTGTGTTCACATAATTTTTTTTTTTGCATTTTAGTGATTCAAGCTGTATTCATGTTTTTTGATGCTTTCTAGAACTTCATGACCTTCACTGCAATCACTGAGTTTGTATGTTGCACTAGGATTGTGTTACCGGTATGTTCAGTAAATGTAAGCTAAAATCAAAATCCCACTGCTAAGAGTACTCTAGTACTTTCCTGAATTTCTGAATTTGGTCTGTTTGAAGCTTCAATGTTTAAAAAGCTCACACAGCCTCAAAAGCAAGCAAATGTTGCACGGTTTGAAGTTTTGAGGTGTGTATTTTGCACCTCTCTCTTAAAGGGAAAGAAACACAAAAAGCTCAATGATTGTTTACCATCCTTTCAGAAGTGTGGAGTCCTCTGACCTTTCAGTTTGTCTTTGCTAACACTTGACATTCAGACTGTGATCACAAGGCTGAAGGAGGTGTCACACAAAAGTCCCTTGGCTAGAAGTAATGCAAGTGAGGTAAAGCATTGGAGGCAATGTCCCCGCATTAGACTTCCGAGGGGAAAAATAGGTTTTTGTGGCAGAGTGGGATGCTGAGACAACCAGTGCACAGCATTGTGCTCTGAAATGCAGTCCCATCTGGTGGAATTTTGGTGTTTGGTGGTTGGGGTTTGGGTTTTTTTTTAAAACACAAAACTTCATTTGGACTAATTTGGCTGAGGCAACTGTCAGCTGTGTGGTTAACAGCCTGTGCTTCCACGGGTAATAGGTTCCAGATCCAGGCTGTCAGTCTTCATGCAAACAAGTGCTAGAGGATATGGCTAGGAGAGGAATTGCTGAATTTCAGGGAGGAGGGAACTTCCTGCCTCCTTTTGGTAATACGTGTGAGAATTTTCAGAAAGAGTTTTCATTCTCTGTCTTGGCCTCAGGATGTTGATGATTTTCTGTGGGAGAGAATCCACTTAACAACGTAGCAGATGTTTTAAATGTGGACAACAAATTCAGGGATGTGGTGGAGGAAAGTGGAAATGGTCAATAACTCAGCAATACCTACTGGTGTTATCAATATTTGCTTGTAGGCAACTTTGTAGTAAAAATTGGTTACGGACTAGCCAATCTTTGTGTCTCTGGGGAAGGACAGATGCCAGCCACATATAGCAGTATTATCAGTATTATGAATAACAATGGCCATTTGTGTGATTTCACAACTGCAATTAATTATGGCTTTTATAAATTATTTTTCATGTAGGGGAATGTAATAAAGGCCCCCTGATAATTTTTTGTTCATACCAATTATGTACCTTTTCTACCTCTTGGTGTGAAGGAACCAGACAGTTGGGACAGGGCCATTCTTGGGATGCCTTTTGAAAAGCATCTGTTTACTGTTGGAGCCTGTGGGCTGAGGCAGGTTTTGCCCTCTCTTTTTTTTCAGTAGGGAAGTTAGCATTGTAACAACCATGAATTTGTGAACAACTGAGGTAAGGCAACACCTAAGGTAGATGTCTAAACTCTGAAACTTGGGAATAAAATGCATAATTTGTACTGTTCATAAACTGTTTGTGGAAGATTGTAGCAGTTCTGCCTTAAAATATTTCTCTCAAATTTGAAGGTTATCAAGGATATACTGAGAAATATTTTAAAAGCGATCACTGCCCTTGATGGAAAGAGTAACTACAAATGCTCCAATGCATTTTTTTCATATTCTCTAAAATCTTTTATTCCTGCCACCTAATAAAAGACATTTCAGTTGAGAATAAAGCTGAGTTTCAAAGGAGATGCAGTTTTCATTTTATAAAATGTGTAGCAGCTGTCTGACTTTTCCATTTAAACTACAAAATTACTGTCGTAGACTCAATATAGAAATTACCAAAAGATAAAAAAGTGCTTAAGATTTTTTGGCTAAACATGCTACTCTTATAATGCAATAATGGCATTAATTCAGATAGGAGTTTGAATCATTGCATTGCAAAATATTTTTCTTTGTTTACGTGCTGCTCATGCAGAATATACCTTGCCACAAAATTTCAGTAAGTTACACTATTATGCAAATTTCCTTTTTTGTTAATACTTACTAGCTTAATGTTAAATACAGGGAAGAAGGAACAGAGAAAGGGAAGTTAATCTTCCAGAGATCTCCTGTGTCTGAGCTTCTCGAATTGCTGATATCTTTTTTTTCTATGAGATCATTTGTCTTCAGTAAAGCAACTAAGTTAAATGTTTTATTAGGACTGTGTTTTCCAGAGTACTTTATCCTGGTATCGCTAACCAAGTAGAGAAATAAAGTAAAATGCCCACTTTTGTTACAACAGTAATGAAGGATTGGCAGTGCATTTCTGGAACACAGGCACAGACAAAGGAAAAATGAAATAGTTACTTTAATTTTTTTTCTGTAAATAATGCTCAGTTTCTTAAGTATTTCATGCTTAAAGCAATTTGTAAATTACAGTAGCAAAACTAAATGGATTTGCTTGAAATAGTGACTTACCAAGTTAAAAAACCACCAATCATGTGAATTGTTTTGATTTTCCTTTCATCCATTTGAAATTTGTGTTACCTCATGCAGAACATGGAGTTAGTTTTCTGCTTAGTACTTTTGCTGTCCTCTTCCTTCTGATATCCTCAAGGCAGGCCTGAATCCTGTATTTTTCTAATAACTTTATATACATCTTTATTCTCAGATGTGTGTACCTCTGTGATCAAACAGTGTCACTGGTGAAAGTGCATTTCCTAATTTACTTTTGAAATCCAAGAGTTTACTGAAAAACGTCTAAAGATAAAGCCAGCATTTGTAGAGTTAATATGTTATTAGGAGGACAGGAAATCTGGCAACTATTGCAGAAACTAGACCTAATGGTGCACACAAACAATTTGTCAGTCTTGGTAAATGTGAATAGCTTTCCGCAAAGTGGCTGCATTTGCTTTGTTTGAACAGCCTAAACTTTTCCTTTTCAAACTTTAAATCTTAGAAGTGAAATGTGATCCCCATATTGAATCAAAATAATTTAATTCAAAACATATTCTGATTGGAACAAGGCTGATGTGAAAAGCAACTCTAGAAAAAAAAATGTTGAAAGGACTTTCTATCATATATTTAGCAGGAAAATTTGAAACAGTTCTAATTAGGCTGAAAAAAACAGCCTTCTTCGTTGTAACCTACAAAGGTCATATATCAATGTTAAGGCAGCATTACCAACTTGTGTCTGAAAGCCTGAACATGCAAACATCATTCCAGTTGTTTAGTTTTGGTGGGCTTGGGGTTTTGTTTTGAATGCATGTGCACACATGTATTTCCAAGCCAGAACACGTATTAGTTTAAAGTCCTTACCTGCTGCTGTAGTTATGCAGGTTTTTTGTCGTGTTCAAGAAGAGTATTTTTCACCTGAAAGTTGTGATTTTGCAAAAAAATGTGTGAAATCCTAATACTTGCTTTTCTGTTCATACATAAATATTTTTCAAGTGGAACATAAAAGAGACTCCATTTTAAGCATTTCAGAGGAAATTCTTCCAGGGGGGAATTAAAATGTTTAGTCCATTAAAGGTAACAGGCAATTATTTTTACTTGAGAAGTGTATTCCTGGGTTTGTTGGTTTGGTTGTTTGCATTTGGTTCTTTGTTTTTTGGGTTTTTTTCAATTGAATAAATAGGAAAGATTATTCATGTACAAGCAGTTTTGGTTTCTCAACAAAGTTTCTCCTTTCATTTTAACATTTCATAAACCACATTTTCTATGGTTTGGACACTTTTTCTGTCATTCAAATAAGAGTTGCATGCATGCTTTATGCTGTGCTTCAAAATTACTTTGCTTTAATCAGCATAGGAATAAGGCAAGTAGGTCTGTCATTTATTTCTGAATAGCTTGACTATGAATATATATCTGTGCTAATGAAAAAAAAATGCAGTTAAGCCTTTCATCTAATTTCAGTGTTAGAACATCCCAAACTCAAGCACAATATGTATTTATTTTTAATAGACATCACTTCATATGCTGTATGTCACTGCATAAAATCTAAAGCAGAAATAAAAGTAGAGGACAAAAGCCATAGTAGTCACTTCAAAGATACAAATCTTGATTCTAAAGGTATAATATTGTTTGGGAAAATATATAATGATAAATCTTTAGAGAATCTCTACTGGACAAAGGAAAAATCATTCCCAGCGTGCTAGTTTTATGTTTTTGTTGTTCCATCCTTATTCTACCAAATAATTTGTATTAGTATTAGACTGATGTTAGTCTTTGGTTGCCAGCAGTAAATTATTCTTTGTTCAGTTCTTCCAGAGAACAGGACAGGAAAAGATGCTCATAAAATAGTGAGTTTTTCACGATGAGATAGTTTTGATTGCACATATTTAGTGACATCACATAGTGCATTCAGAAAGTATTTATGAGTAAACTAGAATTTCCTAGTTAGATCAAAGTTTCTATTTGTTGATGTGTCTCAAGTGTTTCTACCTTGGGAATAGAGAAATGAAAGTTACTAATAGGTGTTTGTGTTTGACATCTGTATACTGTACTTTTTAGCATATCTCAAGTGTTTTAGTCTCTGCCTAATAGATCTCATTAAAGAAACAGATATCAGCCCCAAGACAGTTTGTCAAAGTTAATATGAGTCTCCTGTGGACAGAATTGACAATCTGTATGTGGCTTCAAGTGACTGCCTTTCCATGGGCTTGTTTGATCCATTAACAATTGGGCATTAGTCCCTGATTTGTTTTACAATAACTCAATGGGTTTGGATATTGCTTTATATGCTGGACATTTTCAGGGATTTCCTTGTTGGTGCGTATTTCCCTCAGAGTACGTGGTGAGCAATGAGCTCTCTCTGCCCTGGGAGTGCTGGCAATTCCTTGGTTTGCTCCAGGAGCAGCATGGAAAGATGTTCATATCCCATGGCTGTGTGCTGGGTTTAACTCGAGCCTTAACGAGCACTGCCTGTCCTAGATTAAGTTGAGGCTGAAGTAATCCTAAATGCTGAACCATCAATAGGCTTGGCTTAGGTTTGCAAGAGGTAAATGCTAACAGCAATGTTTAAAAACAACAAACAAGGCAAACACCCTTCTTTTTATAACCAAATATTTCTGCAAATTTCAATGTCTTCATTTCTCAGACGCTTTCTTAAGAAGGATCCATATTTAAATATACCAGTGCAAAGTGCATAACGCTGATCCAGCCCATGGTGTTGTTTTCCTTGGAAGTGTGTTCTTTAGTCATTATACAAGCTGTTAATTATTCTTCCCCCATTGATTATGTCATAGCATTAGCACTTCCCTCTAACCAAGAGCTTAACTGTGGACATGAAATACCAGGCAAGCTTATTTGGCCTTTGAATTTGTGTGCTGTTTGGTCTGTCCTACAAGGTCCTGATGCAGACTGTAGCTGGTTTTCAGTTATCTCTTTCACTTGGGAGTTGGCAGCTAAGAAGATTTTAAAACCGCTTAATAAGGAAAAAAAAATCTGCTTTTGAATCTGTAAAAATTTCAAATGCAAAATAACTTCAAATTTGAAAAAGAAAAGTAAGATCAGGATGACTCCCAGCCATTCCCTGAGAAGGCAAAGTGTTCTAGTTTTGCTTTTAAAGGAAAAAAAAGGTCACATTTATATAGACATTAAGGAGCTTGCAGTGGTATTCCTTTAATTATTCACATCCTAATGCTTTGTGAGGGTAATATTACTCTTGGAAAATCTAGCTTTTGTATGAAAGGAGAATATTAGCTACTTCAACACATGCTGAATATTTACTTGTGTACCTATAAAAAATCTCAAGTTCCTAACATGCTTGTTTTCTTGGTGTTAAATAGTTATAATGATAACAGTAAGTATGTTCCAGTTTTTTTTTTTTTTATCAGGATAGCATGAAAATTAATTCTTATCATTGTAATTTGCTGAGCCCTGTAGAATTTTATGGCTGCACATTGCAGTATTGTGGACACTCATGAGACTCCTGACTGGTTTTATCTTATTAAACAATTTTGAAATCATTAATTTTTAATTGGCCTGCTTGTGGTTTTTTATAGTTTTAATTGTGTGTCTGTGTCTAAATATTGGGTGTTTTTTAAATTAAAAAGAAAAAAATCCCAGCTAAGCATATATATTGTAAGGTTTTGCTACATGGTCATCCCAACAGATATTCTACTGTGTGGTGAATCATTTTAAAGAATGCTTTCAGCCATTCAGTATCCTAATAAAAGTAATAATAAAAAAAGAATGATATGATGTCTAAGATATGTACAGGTCTTTTCTTGATTGAAAGTTCTAATTAAGTGAATCGAGGAAAATTAACTGAAATTAGCTGTCAGAAAGTCACATTTAAATGAGTGATGATCTGGAGTGGCAGTAAACATTTAAATGATATAAATTGCCATTTAAGTGTATGGTTTAATGTTTGTCATGCATTAATATGACATGAGACTGCAGTGACAATCAAGCAGCTTGCTCTAATTTGAACATATTTAGGGCTTTTGTCTGGAGTGCACCACACAAATTAAGACAATTGCTTGTTTTATGTGTCAATTTAAATGTTGTTTTCAGGCATCGGTTAATGAAACAAACCCATCATTTTTGTGTGCAAATTGCAGAGTGATTTCCTTGGTTTCCCGATTAATTTCAACTTCCTCTGCTCAAAATTAGGAATTTCCTTTGCAAGGAAAATGCCATTCATTTTGCTAGAAGAAGAGAATATCTGTTTGTTGTGTTTTTTCAGTTGGTAATTCAAATCAGAAATACATAGAATCCTCTGTATAAAATAGGAAAAACAAATCCTGATTGTGATCTAATCTACATAAATTAACTCAGATGACAATGATTTTTAGGTTACCTTTTAATATAGTGGTTTTTGGATGCTCTTGTCTTGGGGATTGGGTTGTAACTGGTTAACATCTTCAGAAAAGCAGCCTAATCATTCAGCATAGCATTTCTGTATAGGTATCTGTATAGGTTTGTACACAAGAAAAGTGTGAAAGTGGTGGCAGTTTGATATTTCCATCCTGTTAAAAAATTTTTACCCTAGCGTCCCTGGCTAGTTAGTCCTGTTTCCCAAATTCTATCAGTCTTCTCTCTGGCTGTCAGAATCAGATAATCCTGCTGTTGTTCTTCAGCATGTAGATCACACAGGACAGCACAATTTCATTTTGAGAGTTCATAAAAACATAGCCTGTCTGTGTGTAAAGGCACAAATACTTTCCACTTACTGCTTTTTTTTTTCTTTTTTTTCCACTTTTACAGCTTAAAAAGTGATGTCTCAGTAAGTGGGACGTAGGGCATGGGACTCTGTCATCTCTCACAAGGCCCACCTTTTTCTGGAGAGAATGTTTAAAATACTCTTACCAATTCTGTATTTAGACTTGTTAAGATAATTTGGCATGCTGTAAAACAAAAATGCTCCTGCTACTACTAAATGATGACTATCTGGCCAACTCAAGTTTGTGTTTTGTGTGTGGTTTTTTTCACAGGCATTAGAAAGTGAGTTTGTCTCCTGCCAGCTTCACCAGTGGATTGATCTGATTTTTGGCTACAAACAGCAAGGGCCAGAGGCTGTTAGGTCCCTGAATGTATTCTACTATTTGACTTATGAAGGAGCTGTTAATTTAAGTTCAATAACGGATTCTGTACTGAGAGAGGTAAGTTTGTACTTTATAAATACAGAAAAGGCTTTGTTATCACCGCAGTGTTGAAACTGTAAAGAATCCACATTGTTCAAGGCTTCTGGTGAATGTTCTATTTCTTTGTGTTTTCTTATGGTTTGGCCACAGGCCAGTCAAATGCAAGGTGCCTGAACCAGTTGTCACAGCATGCAGAATGAATAGAACAAGGATGCAAGTTGTTCTTAAACTTTGTGCACCTGGATTTCAGCCCAAGCTGGATGCCAATATAAAAATAAAAGTTCAAGGATTGCTTCAGTTGCTGAGTTCAGTCATTTTGTTGCCTGATTCTGGATCTTCGTGGTAGTGAGCAACCTTGATTTGGCTTGTGTTTCTGAATTTACTTCTGCACTTTTTAACAGTTCTCTTTAAGTGCAGTCTTGCATATGTAGCTAACATCAGTGTTTTGTAGCCTCAGATCTTTATTTGGTTTGCTATCAAATTAAAATAACCTGGCTGTGGTTTTCAGATGCAAAAGAAAATATTTCAGCATTGCGAGGGTCAGTAGCTTTACTCAGCATCATTCAGAAAATCTGTTTGCCAAAGTATCTCACAGAATATTGTGTGTTTGAAAGTTCCTCCTCCACCACCTAAACAGCTGTTTGAAAAAGGGCAAGGTGGCATGATTAAAATAGATTTTTGATTGATTTTATGTCCTCTTCAGACACTGTATTGGTACCAAGTATAGCTGCAAGTATATTAATTATAGAATAAATGTAAATGGTACCTTGTTATAAAATATTCAGAGTCCATGAAAACAAAGTAATATGAATCCTATCAACTGTTTTATTTAGAGGTGACACAGGGACTGGCTTAATACCAAAGTGATGGCTCGATGTTGTCATTACATGGCTTGCCATCAGTCTGCCAATTGCATCTTAGTCTATTTAAACCTATAATACCTGTGTTGCACATAAACACCCTTAAATGAGCTAAGAAGGGATACAGGGACACGTGGCTTACAAGAGAGAAAATGTCATCTGGGTTTGGAAAAGATGGTTGACCCAAGAGTCACCTAGTAGATGTTCACTGTGACATGTTTTCAATTCACTGATAGTGAATTTGCTCACTCTGCATTGGCAAGGAATCATTCTTACCTTTTAGGAGTATTTATTAGGCTCTTGAAGTGATTGGTTAAAGTGTGAGCTGAAATGTAGGCTGAGTATTGTATGTAAATTGTTCTAAATTTCGTTATTAAATGAGCCATCATTGAACCTTTATTCATTAAACTAATAATTGAAGTAACACTATTGAAAGTAACAGTCTCCCCACACAGTTTTTGTGTAGTTTAAATTTTTTTTGAACAGTTCCTTTATCACATTTATTGTGATCTGTTTTACTTGTGTCACAGCCAGAAAAAAATTTAGGACCAGGGAAGTTACGAATGTTTGGAAGTGTGGATCATCTCAGCAAGGCATTCACTTTGTTACCAAATATTTTGAATTTGTCACATTTTTTTATAGTACTTTGCTACAATGTTTCTTATTTTTGATTGTTCAGTACTGTCTGAACTGACTAAAAAATGAAAACAGGAGAGGGAGAATTGTGGTGTTGTTGAGTTCACAATAGTGGAATAGCGTAGCAGCAGCAGAATTTTGAAACACTACTGATGGTGTCAAAAATACACACTGATGAATGCAGGCAGTAGAATGAATTGTGTCTTGTAGCCCTTTTTTTCTGAGTTGCTAGAAGGATTGGCCCAATGGAATATTTTTATTTAGGATTTTTAAGCATGCCACTAAAACAGTGAAAGGTCTCCCGTTTAGTTAGGTATCCATTTACATGTGTTCTGTAAAGTGTATTTATTATTATGTAAATGTGAACATATAATTTTAAATGGCGCATATGATCAGTTCTGATGCAATACTGATACTGCAGAAATTGAATGACTCTTATCACCAATGGTGACTTACTCTGGTTTTCCTTATGGGTAGAGATGAAAGTAATGAAAAATCTGTTTGTGTGTATTTCTATGTACATAATCATTCTATATCTATGTGCTAAATGAATTTATCATGCACCTTTGACAGCCTCACCTTCTTCCTGCTTGCTAATCTGCCTCCCTGAGGACCTGTGCTAACATTCTGTGCTACCAAGCAGCTTCAATCAGCATTTATTTTTCTCCTTCAGTCAGCCTACCAAAAATATCTCCTCTTTGCTCCACCAAATTCCTGGTTAGAGCTCAAATGAATTTCTGATATGGACAATTTACAATATTTTTAGGCAGGCACAACACCTCAGACTTAGTATCTTTTTATTAGGCAAGTATTAAACTGGATTTCTTGGTTTCAAAAATAGTGATTTTGGCTTTTTCCTCTTGGTACGATTCAGGTTTGGGTCTTTAAATCTTGACAGTTGTAGCAGAAAAAGTATTTTTATTTGCAAACCTATACCAAAGAGAAGCTCCTGTATATTCGGAGAGCTGCAAGTTATTGAGGCTTTTAGGTATCATATGGAAATAATAGCAAGTGCTTAAACCTTGGCAATTTCCCCACATAGATAGTGCTGAGCCTGTACCACATCAGCAATGAGAGGCCTATGATGCATGTGTTTCTGAGGTATCTCTACAGATATATACATGGGTATATTGGTGACCTAACTCATCAAAGAGGCCACACACAGAACAATGGTGGAAGGCACTGAGGAGTGGAGGGGTGTAGGTTAATGCAGAATTTCCTTAGGTCTCCTAAATTGCTCCAACTGGCACCTTTATTTTTATAGGCAGTCAGGTTATATATATTACAAGAAGGAAGTACTCGTCTAGGAAGGAAAACTACTTGATTAAAACCATATTCCACCTTTCTTTTTTTTTTCCCTAACTGAAAACGTAGAACTTTTACATCCTCTTATACTGCTGTGAACAATTTTTTCCTGCCATTCTTTCTGCCTATGGGAATAAAGGAAGTAAAGTATTTTGAAAGGATCTGACTGCCATAATAGAAAATTTTAAACTAAAATGCAAACCATGGGCCACATGCTACCTTTTGGCAGATAAACCCTGGGGAGTGCAAAGCTTGCATAATTCAAAGGCAAATCTCAGGGGGAGGGGAGTAGATCAAGAGAGAGGGGTTTGAGTCGCAGCCAGTGGGGGAAGGGAGCTGCAGCCAGGAGAAGCAAGGCAAAGGATCCAGTATCCCTGCTGGCAGGTTGGTGCACTGCTCATTCTGCAGAGACCATTCCTTCCTCCTCCTCTTCCCTTCCAAGCATTTTGGTAGTGCTGTCATTGACTCTGCTCCGTGTGTGTTTTGCTGAAGGAGATGGCAGCTGCAGAGGGAAGTTGCTGTTCAGTGGGCAAGCGGTAAATATCTTGGTGAAAAACACTGCCTTTGCCAGCAGAGCTCTGCTGTGTCACTGCATTCTGTTGACTTGCTCTTGAGCACCATGTTTTGATCTGTGGAACTCCCAATAACAAGATCTGCTGTGGAAGGGCTCTTTTTTTGCCCGGATGGAAGGGGCATGGAGTCATTTAGCACAGACAAATGTCATCCAGCTGTTCTGGAGAGAATTCTCAGCACCTTCTTATCACAAATTCTGCTCTCCTTTTGCTATAGCTGTCCAAGAATGGAGTGAAAAAAAAAAAGTAGAATTAGATCTAAGTCACTCAGACATGTGACTGATTAGGAGCTGCAGCACAATCCATACAAAATAATTTGTATCTAGAACTGATTGGTGGGTATTTCATCAGTGTTGGTCAGAAGAACAGAAATTCCTCCTGTCTCTGGTTTAGTGTAAGAAAGGATGACATGAATGTGGCCTGCCCCCAGTTACTACTTAAAAGTCCATTTCTTCACTGATATCCCTATGTAGTTAGTATAAACACTGGATAAAAGCAAAGAAAAGAAACAAAGTTAGTAGCAGAAAGATGAGATATTATTTGGAGAATGCATCCTTGATTTGTACAGGAAGTACAAATTGTATTTGTACATAGAATTTGTACTTCCCTACCCTTCAAGGAGCACCCTGAATTTTATACCATGCTTATCAAAAAGCCACATTTGAAAAAAAAACCAACAAAATCAAA